>NC_090655.1:32837364-33027071 GCF_040937935.1 Hyperolius riggenbachi | reverse complement strand
ACAGGGAAGGGGTTGTGAAAGAGGAAGTAAAAGGTAAGTAGGGAGATAAGGGAAGCTTATCAAGATTGATTTTTTGGGGGCTGAGGAAAATGTAAAGTGTAGGTGTCGTGTTGAACTTTATCTTCCTTGCAATCTTCTTTTGCCCATGTGACGATTCCTGTACACTGCACACCAGCTCTGCTCAGACAGACAGCACATAGGTGCACTTTCATGTAGATTTTTTTTTCTTGAACTGGAAAATTACATACAAATTGCTTCTCCAGCAGTGAGACTCATATGGCTGTTCTCTGTCTTCTATGTCCAACAAATAACCAACTGAATCAGATTTCAGACGTCCACTGAGCATTTTATAACAGTTTTTAAATTAATAAAATACAGACATTTACTTATTTTATTATAAACTTCTGCGATAATGAATTGTATGTGTAGTTAAAAAAAATAGAACATTAGTAGCAAAGAAAACTTATATTTTGATTTTCAATTATATAGCTTTATTTATAACACATTGCATCATATGTTCATACAATCAGAAGTCCAGTTATCTGCCAGGAAAGTATTTTATATCTGCAATTTCTTATCAGTGAGGAACGTTATAGTCCAACTGGGTTCAGACCGGATTTCAAACTGTCAAAAAAACCATCTGAATGTTAACTCTTTCAGACAGAGAAAGAAGAAAAGGAACACAACAGAAGTATTTGTGTGCTTGGCACGGTACATACACGTTTATCTTATCATGTAGCATGTAACTTAAGCTTCCCTTTAAAGAGTAACTGTCAGGCTGCAGAAGCTAATTTAAACCTCTATTCTCCTGTGTTAAACAGTTTAGAAGGAAGTCAAAAAGGCAATACTGTAGTTAAAAATCTCTCTTACATTTGATGTGTGCTTATCAGCAAAGCTGTTAGACCCAAGCTCTTAAGAGGACGCAAGCCGCATACCATACTTCAAAGCATTCTAGAGCCCTCCCCTCGGCTGCTAATGAGAAGTTACAGGATCAAGTTTCAGCAGCTTGTAACTCAGTCCAGCGCACAGCACTGATAAATCTCCGGGCAGAGTACACTGCAGGAGTCCGCTATTGTTCCTAGCCACATGGCTAATTAATATTCACTGCACAGTAGTGTTATTCAGTACGAGCTTTTCTGTGATCAGGAAGCAGGGAGGACATGACGACACATTTGGCTTCATAGGAGACAGACAAACATGGAACCTGCCATGAGCTGTCAGGAGCATCATTCTCTGCAATATACTATATACAAATTCCTGTGAAATCCAAACGTGGACAGTGAAATGCATATGTAATGTAAGTACAGCCAGTATTTAGCTACTGATATGTGTTTATTTTCTCTGAGACCCTATACCTAACAGCTCCTCTTTAAGTTCCTTGTCTCACAATTTTTAATTTTTTGTCACTTAAGGTGTTTAAATAGGAACTATAGTTAAATTATCAATTTTATTCATTGTTATTTTATTACAGGTGGCAACAACCATAGTACTGGCAGTGATCTCTATGGAAGGTTTCTTTACTGAGAGCTCTAAAGCCAGTAGAAAAGATTTCTGGCCTCCAGAATGCTCAGGGGGATGAGGGGGGAGAGTTAGGAGAGAATTTCATTGACTACACAGCCCCGGTGGGAGGCAGGGCCTGTTGTGTAAGGAGCTAGTTTTATGGTGCAAGTTTTACATTAGCAGCCCCCCTCCTCCCCCACGCGCTCACACTGTGGTCTTACTTTTCAGGTTTTGTAGTGCCATAACGATTATGTACAGAGGTGCAAAAAGGGAATGAGGACCAGTTTAATGATCATCACTTCCAGTGGCGGACATACGGCCGTGCAGCCGCACGAGGGCCCATGAAGTTCCGCTGCTTCAGGGGCCATTAAGTATTGCTTAAGTTTTTTTTATTTTACTTTTTTTTTTAACTGGGAGGCCTTGACTCCTTTCCTCCCCCCTCACCTCGCCCCTCCCCCCCTCATGCGGCGGGAGAGCGGAAAATACAGGAAGTCTCCGGGGCTGCAGCAGACGCTAGAGGCAGCTGCCGCTTGGTCTCCCCTGTCTTCAACTCTGTATCTCTGCTCGCTACTAAACCAGGAAGTAGCGAGCAGTATACAAAGTTGGAGACATATCAGAGACCAAGCGGCAGCTGCCTCTAGCGTCTGCTGCAGCCCCGGAGACTTCCTGTATTTTCAGCTCTCCCGCCGGCCAGCGCGCATACCGGGAGGGGGGCCCCCCGAGGTGAGGAAGGGAGGATAGGAGTCGGGCCCCCACCCGGATAGTTACCCACCCACCCGGCTACTTTACCCACCCGGCTACCTACCCACCCACCCGGCTACCTACCTACCCACCCAGCTACCTACCAACTCACCAGGCTACCTACCTAAAGACCCACCAGGCTACCTACCCACCCACCAGGCTACCTATCCACCCAACCACCCATGGGAGCTGCGCGCCGGATGGAGGCTGGGACAGGAGGTCTGCTGCTGCAGGTGAGTAAATGGTTTTTTTTAATTATTTATTTTAGCAGGTGTATGTTCTGGGCAGGTCTGCCACATGATTGCATGTATGTTCTGGGCAAATTTGCTACAGGATTGCATGTGTTTTCTGGCAAATCTGCCGACATCATTGCACGTATTTTCTGGGCATATCTGCCGACATGATTGCACGTATTTTCTGGGCATATCTGCCGACATCATTGCACGTATGTTCTGGGCATATCTGCCAACATCATTGCACGTATGTTCTGGGCATATCTGCCAACATCATTGCACGTATTTTCTGGGCATATCTGCTCACATTATGTGTATTTTCTTGAGAAAACCTGCACAATTATGTGAATTTTCTGGGGAAAGGGTCACCAAAACTTGGGCCCACTGTCTTTGCATTGCACTTTTCAAGGGAACCTGAGGTGAGAATAATATTGAGGCTGCCATATTTCTCTCCTTTTAAGCAATACCAGTTGCCTGGTTGCCGTTCTGGTCCTCTGCTTCTTATTCTTTCAACCATAGACCCTGAACAAGCATGCAGCAGGTCAGGGGTTTCTGACAATATTGTCAGAACTGAGAAGATTAGCTGCATGCTTGTTGCTGGTGTAATTCAGTTTATTACTGCAGCCAAATAGATCAGCAGGGCCGCCAGGCAACTAGTATTTTTTAAAAGGAAATAAATATGGCAGCCTCCATATCACTCTCACCCCGGGATCACTTTAAATTAGTTAGCTCCGCCTTTATCCGGTCATTGCCACACCCATTTTTGCCGCGCCGCAGGTTCTATCCACACCCATTTTTTGCCGCGGCGCTTACCGCGCCGCAGGTTATAGCCACACCCATGTTTGCCGCAGTACGCTTTGCGCGCCACGGGTCAGGGGGGCCCACAATTGATATTTTGCACAGGGGCCTACTGCTGGCTGTGTCCGCCACTGATCACTTCTATAGATGGTTTGAATTGTAATTACCAGCGCAAGACCAATAAAGAGCTAATATTACGGTAGAGGGAGTGCCCCTAGGGGCACCTTTGGCCCAAGAGCCCCAATGCAGCCACAACCTCTGCATCGCCCTTTTGCTGCCACTGGGCGGGGCTACATACAAATTTACAGCAATATATAGTTATAGGAAGTGTTTTTGATGCTGAAACCAGGAAGATTACCATAACAGTGGTATCCTAAGTAATTTATTGCATTCTACTATATGTCACAACAGTTCCACACAGGAAGCTGCGGGTGGTGAATTCACTTCTGGACGTTCCTATGCACTGGCTGGGCACTTAAAAGACTAAGGCACAGGAAGCGCAGATGCATCTGTCACAACTGCACTCAGGCAGTAAAGCACTGCTGTCATGTCTGATAACCACACTGCCTGTGGAGTGCTGATAGACATGGGATCACAAACTCTGCCATTGGCATATATTCAATTGCAGCTGGAAGGGGCTTAATAGCCAGCTGATGGGAAGGTTGTCAGGCATTATACGATACGATTATATCAGGGGTGCCCACACTTTTGGCTCGCAAGCTACTTTAAAATTTTCAGAAGTTGAAGAGAAATCGAGAGCCCAATATGGTGTAGTATGTCAAAATTGATTAGATAAATGAAACAGTGAGATGGTAATACTCACAAACACAGGTTACCACCTAGGTAGGTGAGGAGATTAGACCTGTCCTCACTCAGGATTAAGAAGTCACTCTCTGGCAGCTGGCAGCAGCTGATTGGATGATTCTCTGTCACCATGGCCACTGACTCCACCCACCCACACTGGAGCAGCTTCTGGATAGGCCAGAGCTGCCAACATTAACACATTTAAAGCAGCAAGCAACCTCACAACAGTACAGAGGTGCTCTGCTTGCTATAACTGAATTGCTGGTAAGTCTATCTTTATTTTTAACCACTACACATGCCTTTTTTTCTCTCTTGCCAGCTACAACTTATTCCATTCCCTACCTTCTACTGAAATATACCTAAAGCGGTCAATTTGATACCAACTTAATCTGATTTACTAACTACCTTTTACTACTGTTATCTAGTCCATTCCCCTATACACATTATGTAGTTTACACCGACCCATTCCTTGCAATCACCCCCCTACTATAACATATCACTAAACACTATGTTTGAAATACTATTCTTATTACACTAAATAATAATCCATTTGTATCTTTTTATGGCAACATTTATAGCTATGCCTCTGTCTTTTGTTTACAGTTATTTATCCCCTGCTTATTGCCTGAAGAAGTGGGCTGTGCCCGCGAAACGCGTTGCATCTTTGGGGTATTTTCAATAAATGTGTAAATCTATATATTTACATTCCTTGGTGTCTGCTTTAACGGAGGCAAGTCCACCACTTCCTCCCAGCAATTTTTTAAAAATTGTATGTACTTTTATCCTTCTGGCGCCTCTGTTCACCTACTAATTAAAATTTGCAGAGGCCAGGAGATCTACCAATGTCCCAAATGCTAAGCACTCACACCCCCCCCCCCACCGCGTAGGTTAGCCAGGTATATGTGCCTGTAGCATAGGTTACGTGCCCTTGGTGTAGGTTAGCCAGGTATAGGGGACCTCGGTGTAGGTTAGCCAGGTATATGTACCTGCAGCATAGGTTAGCCAGGTCCTATGGACTTCTGGAACTTCAAGCAGGCAGGCCGCTGGCCAATAAGGATGCAGGGGAGAAGACGCTGCGAGGAGAGAGGCGGCGCGGCCGATAAGTCATGGCTGGCGCCGGGCACGTTGCAAGGCTTCCCGCCGCTGCCGCCAGCCATGACGTAGCAGCCGCGCTGCCTCTCTCCTCCCTCTCTCCTCGCCGCCTCTCCTCCCCTGCATCCTTATTGGCCAGCGGCCGGCAGCTAAACATGATGAGCTGCTGGCCGCAAAATTTAACGAGACACGGCTGAGAGGCCACGATCTACCGAGAAGGCGGTCACGATCTACCGGTAGATCGCGGTCGACCTATTGGGCAGCCCTGAATTATATAAACTCTAACCGTATGTATAAGATAAAAAACTAAGGCCTCCTACAAAAAAAAATAATGGGAAGAGTCTTGTTACATTAAAACGCCCAACCTAAATTCTTATAGCGAGTTTCTCAAGCTACTGGTACAAAGAGTGAAAAGTCAGGACAACTTTTATATATTTAACCACTTTACCCCCGCGCGTACGGATTTCTCCGCCCCTTTTTCCATCCTTTCACCCCCAGGGACGGAGAAATCCGTACTCTGCGCACTCCCGCCGCTGTCCGCGCTCCCGCTCGTAAACACACCGCCCGCCGCTAGTAAACACGCCGCCGCCCACTCGCCCAGAGATCAACGAACGGGAAAATTTATTCCCGTTCGTTGATCTAAGCCCCGCAATGATCTGCTGCCGCTCGGCTGAGCAGCGCGATCATTGTGAAAAAATAACAAAGTCCCAGCCTCTTTCTACTTCCTGCAAGCATCCGGAAGGACGCTTGCAGGTCGCATGAAACAAATTGGTAATGTTGCCATCTTGTGGCCAAATTGTAAAAAATGGTTAGGGTGTAGTTTTACTCACAAATAAACTTGTTTTACACAAAAAATTAACTCCTTACCTCCCACACTCCCCAATTTTTTTTTTTTTTTTGTAATTAAAAAAAAAATAAAAAATTTACAATTTAAAAAAAATACATAAATAGTTACCTTAGGGACTGAACTTTTTTAATATTTATGTCAAGAGGATATAACACTGTTACTTTATAAACTATGGGCTTGTAATTAGGGATGGACGCAAAACTGAAAAATGCACCTTTATTTCCAACTAAAATATTGGCGGCAAACATTGTGATAGGGACATAATTTAAACGGTTTTATAACCGGGATAAATAGGCATATACATTTAATGGGTTTTAATTACAGTAGCATGCATTATTTAAAAACTATAAAGGCCGAAAACTGAAAAATAATTTTTTTCCCACATTTTTTCCTATTTTCCCATTAAAACACATTTAGAATAAAATTATTCTTGGCATAATGTCCCACCTAAAGAAAGCCTAATTGGTGGCGAAAAAAACAAGATATAGTTCATTTCATTGCGATAAGTAATGATAAAATTATAGACGAATGAATGGAAGGAGCGCTGAAAGGTGAAAATTGCTCTGGTGGTCAGGGGGTAAAACCCCTCAGTTGGGAAGTGGTTAATAAATTAATTATTTTTAAAAGTAGTCAGACTGATTACAAATCAAATAATACGACTCAAACAATAACCACCAAATAATAACCACAAGGTACTTCTCGGTATAAGCTGACTATACACTTCAGAGCAAAGTTAACCACAGATATTAACCAATAAAATCAATCCATCACAATAGGTTCTGCAAACACAAGATGGCCGACATTTTATCTTATTTGCAAGGCTTGATTGGAATGCACAATCTAATAAGGGAAAAATATGGAAGAAAATCTAGCTGGTCTAAAAACCTCACTATATAAAACAAGTTTAAAGTTTACTAATTTGTAAACACTGATTTAAAATCAAATTCTTTTTATAAAATAAAAGGAAAAAGATATAAAGGTTTCATTTACAGATCAGGTCATAATTGCATAATTTCATATATGTCAACCAATCTGATCTCTCTCTAACAAGTTATAAGCTTGGAGGAAAAACATACATTAATAAAAAAAATGTAGAGAAAATGAACCCAAATCAAACACGGATATTCCTAGTTGCAATTCCAGGAAGGTCACATGTTCAGGGTATTCTATACTAGGTATAGAATCATTGAAAATCCAAGCTCTTAACTTAGTTGGCTTTGATATAATTAAAAATGTATAGTTACCAAAAAACTGTATTTGAAAAGCTTTGTTCCGGCATAGAACCAATTAGGAAGACCCTATCACAACTCTATGTCTTACTATTAGAATAGCAAGAACAATCCACTACTAGAGTTGGGCCGAACGGTTCGCCGGCGAACCTGGTTCGCGCGAACCTAGGTGGTTCGCGTGCGGGTACCGCACGCGAACTTTATTGCGGAAAAGTTCGCCCCATTGCGGTTCGCCCCATAATGCACTGAGGGTCAACTTTGACCCTCTACATCACAGTCAGCAGGCCCAGTGTAGCCAATTAGGCTACACTAGCCCCTGGAGCCCCACCCCCCCTTATATAGGCAGGCAGCGGCGGCCGTGGCCACTCGTGTGCCTGCATTAGTTAGAGTAGGGCGAGCTACTGCAGTCTCTCATAGGGAAAGATTAGTTAGCCTTAGCTTGTCCCTGGCTGCATACCTGTTCATTGATCCTGCCACTGCATACCTGTTCATTGATCCTGCCACTGCATACCTGTTCATTGATCCTGCCACTGCATACCTGTTCATTGATCCTGCCACTGCATACCTGTTCATTGATCCTGCCACTGCATACCTGTTCATTGATCCTGCCACTGCATACCTGTTCATTGATCCTGCCACTGCATACCTGTTCATTGATCCTGCCACTGCATACCTGTTCATTGATCCTGCCACTGCATACCTGTTCATTGATCCTGCCACTGCATACCTGTTCAGTGATCCTGCCACTGCATACCTGTTCATTGATCCTGCCACTGCATACCTGTTCTGTGAACCCACCACTGCATACCTGTTCTGTTCAGTGGACCCGCCACTGTATACCTGTTTAGTGAACCCGCCACTGCATACCTGTTCTGTTCAGTGAACCCGCCACTGCATACCTGTTCTGTTCAGTGGAGTTTGGTGTGTCAGTGTGAAGCAGTACCTTAATTACACTCCCTGATTGATGTATACACATGCAAGATGTTTTAAAGCACTTTAGGCCTGTCATTTAGCATTCAATGTGATTTCTGCCCTTAAAACGCTGCTTTGCGTCAAATCCAGATTTTTCCCGGTGACTTTTGGCGTGTATCCCACTCCGCCATGCCCCCCTCCAGGTGTTAGACCCCTTGAAACATCTTTTCCATCACTTTTGTGGCCAGCATAATTTTTTTTTTTTTTCAAAGTTCGCATCCCCATTGAAGTCTATTGCGGTTCGCGAACTTTAACGCGAACCGAACCTTCCGCGAAAGTTCGCGAACCCGGTTCGCGAACCTAAAATCGGAGGTTCGGCCCAACTCTATCCACTACACATTTAAGGCTCGTTTCCACTATTGCGGTGCGGAATCGCCTGGATTCCACTGCTGATGAAATCACATGCGGATGCGATTCCCCATGCGGTTTTTGCCGCGAATTCGCATATGCGATTTTAACCATGTCACTGCCTGTGATAATTTACATTGGTACCTATGCAAAATCACGGCAAAAACCGCATGGGGAAACTGCATGCGATTTCCCTATTGAATACATTGCATGCGATTCGCATGCATTCCACTCGCAGGCGAATTCTGCAGCTCTTTTGTGCGTTTTTTCACCGCTGAAAAAAAACGCACCTCAACAACGCTACAGTGGAAACAGGCCCATCCACTTGCATTACATGTGCGAATCCGCATGCGTTGGACGCATGCGGATTCGCGATAGTGGAAACGAGCCCTTAGACAAATGGGAAAGACAATTGCAAAAAACCTTTTCGCCTGGCCAAAAAAGAAACATATACGCCCCCAAAACTTCTCTCTCTGCTAGGATACAAGAAAATAATTACAAGATTGTATCCCAATGGTATTACACCCCTGATAGACTGAAGCATATCTATCCAAGCCAAGATGATAGGTGCTGGAGATGTAAGAGGGCACCTGGTACTTTATTACATATTCTTTGGAGTTGCCCAATCATTGGGGATTTCTGGTCCAAAATAGAGACTAGTCCGCCATGTCACAGATAGGGATACTCCTTTCACTCCAGAGTTTTATCTCCTGCACCATAATGACTGGTCAATTAAGGCCTATAAAAAAATCTGTAGTAAGGCACATATTGAATGCAGCTAAATGTGTGTTAGTAAGGAATTGGAGAGAACCCTTATCACCTAATTCCCAAGAAATGATTAACGAGCTTGATTACATTCGTAGAATGGAAGACCTGGCACACACTGCTTTAAATAGAGAAAAGAGGCCTTCCGTAAAACCTGGGCCTTTTGGGATTTCTTTCGAGAATCCACAGATTTTAACAAAATTTTAGAAAGAAATTGAGATCCTAGTCTATTCTACATGGTCATATTTTTAACTCACCCTTGGAGGTATGGAATGATACTCACCTTCTTATTAACATATATAGGCAACTGAGATTCACCGGACATGTCGCCAGATAACTGACCAGGAGTGAGACAACTCTTCTTATGTTTCTCAAGGAAATGGCATGCTCTTACTCTTGGCCTTTTGTGTTACTTAATTCTTGTTTAAGTTTTCAGTTTACTTACAAAGTTAAGAAAAATATTGGTTTTCATGATAATAAGTAGACTTCTTTTTTAATGAGGCCTCATATAGGAAATACTTACATTCATCTGCTAGTCAATATCTATCTTCTAAAAGTTATGAACGCAGATATATGGTTATGGATAACTATGTAAGCCGGAAAATACAGACTTTATACCTATTAAAGTGAACCTCCGGACTAAAAATCGACTCAGCAGCACTGAAAAGGCCTGGTGTTTCTTTAACAGTTTCACAGCATCAGAACTTTGTTTCTCTTATACAAGCCTCATTTTTAGCTGCACAGAAGAAAACTGCCCGGGCTTTTTTCCCCTGATGCTGTGCAAAGCATGATAGGATTTCTGATGTTGTTGCTCTCGTTCTGCTGTTTTGGTGCATTTTTTTTTTTTTTTTTACATTTTGAATTTGACATTTAGGAAGCCTAGCGTGTGCAGCTGGGAGGGGTTATCAGGACACAGGACAGTTGGAACTATGTCTCCTGCTCCCTGTCACCTCCTTTCAACCAAAAAGATGGCTGCCCCCATGACAAAGATGGCAGCCCCCATGAATCACAAACATTTGCCTGTTCTTTTAAAACAGGGTGGGTAAGAGATTATATTACCAATCTATTCTAATTATCATAACTAATGTAACTTAATGACAGTATCTTTGTTTAGGCTGAAGTTTCCCTTTAAGCCATTTCCAGAAGTTAATGTTATGGACACGTCGCCTATAACCAACCATTGTGGCTCAGATACAATGTTATAAATATTGTATATACTTGTTGATTTCTTTGAGGCTGTCATGAAAACCTGATATAAAACCCGAATATTAAAAATGTATAGTTTCCAAGAAAATTAAATCAGGAATCTTGCCAGGCCTGCACTGCTAACCCGGTCTGGGAGTGGCCTCAAGGCTGGTAGAGCATGAGAGTATTTTCTGTCTGTCTATCTGAAAGTATATCCCTTCTTTCAGAGGTTGGGAGTGTGTGACTTTCATAGTAGAGTGTCCCCTTTTGAAATGATGAGTGTGTGTGTGCGCAGAGGAGAATCTCTTTTCTTTTGAAATGATGAGTGTGTCGAGTGTCCAATGCACTCATTTATGTTTCCTCTTATCAATAATCCAACCTCCATGGATTAACTAAGATCCAATTGGAGTTGGTGGGCGTATTCTTTCAAATTTCTATTTAACTAGCTCATTTAACTATCAGCTTTATATAAATCATGTGACATTATTTCTGGATGTGTAATTTCCTCCAGCAGGGGGCACACTCGTATAAGATATATTTAAAAAATAAAAGAATAACCCATTGACCTGTTGATACCATGTTCAACACTATGTTGACAATTCATTAAAGGTTCTTTTCTTTTAATTCCTTAACACATAAAACTGGTCAAGACTAGCTCTTTGGGCCAATTCAGCTGGTCAACAGTAAGTTATGGCTGTTTGAGAACAACCATTTATGATCCAAAATGTTATTGTAGTAAATATTCTTAAGTGTCTGGTCACGGAGTTAAACATTAACACTAAAACACATTGTAGCTCTGACCGTCTCTGGGGAAAACAATCATATATTAGCTTATGCTTAATTCCAACTAAGTATATATTCCCATATACTATCCAATTAACTATATAAAATACAAAATGTTTCATATATAATGACATGCATATATATAGAATCTCTAATAAGGTGAACTGATATAGAATTTCTTATAATCTCATTATTTCAAGCTGCCACTATACAGCCTGCATCTTGGACTGTAAGCAAGGACTCTTGGTTTCAATATTGACCAAGACAAAGTAAACTTTTAAGATTTGCCTAAAGATTAAGAATAGTCACGAATACCTTGATCAACATTTTGTCAGCAGTCTGAACTTAGAGGAAAGAAACTCTTTGCTTTTCTTTTTGAGTCAGAATTATAACTGTAGTAACTGAAGCTGGCCTAAAATGTACCATTTATGCTCAATGCAATAGAAACATTAGGTTGCTTAAAGGGAACCTAAACTGAGAGGGATATGGTTGTTTTCTTTTAAACAATACCAGTTGCCTGGCAGTCCTGCTGATCTATGTGGCCTGAGTAGGATTTGCATCACACACCTGAAACAAGCATGCAACAATCCAGTCTGACTTCAGTCAGAGCAGCTGATCTGCATGCTTGTTCAGGGGCTGTGGCTAAAAGTATTAGACACACAGGATCAACAGGAGAGTCAGGCAACTGGTATTATTTTAAATGGAAAAATCCATATCCTTCTCAGTTTAGGTTCCCTTTAATGCAGCCATGTGACATCACATGACCTGAGTCACATGAAAACCCCATATAGAATGTCTGAAATACTACTCTGCATCCAGGTATGGGACACAATAAATAGACTAAAATAAAGAGAAATATTTTATCATTGTACATTTTGGTTAAAGTGGTATGAAACTCTGCATTTCTTCTTTGCTCTACAAGTTTATAGCATAAAATCCACTACCGCAAAAAAGAATTTAAGCAGAACAGAATACAAACAGTTAAACACAGTACTTTGTTGATTTTTGGCTGCATCCAAAGAGGTGATAATATTTTGTTTACATTCCTTTGTTAGATGCATTTAGTATATAGTGAGAAGCAGGCTGAAACTGAACTGCACTGATCTGAGAAGCAGAGAGGTGTGAGAAATGATCACTAGTTAGATAATATATTAATACAGCAACTATGCAATACAATGCAATGGCAGCTTCCAGAGCAGATAAACTGTACTTTGTAAATCTCTAATTTGTAAACAGATGATACTACTTGTGCACAAAAACAAATATGGTAACTGAATGGGTAATAAAAAGTAGGAAAAACATTTATATTAACATTAATTCAGAGTTTTATCCAACTTAAACAGCTACACCAGGTACATATATTGATAGGTCACTTGGGAACATCAGCAAAGAAAAAGGTGGCAAAATAGCACAAAGTAACCAATCAAGAAACAATCCACACTTGAGAGACTCTTGCTGACTCAGGCATACAGTTACATCAATAGTGCGATGCACATAGAAGGAACATCAACGCGTTTCACTTCCGTAGAAGCTTACTCATACCACCAGGGCTGGTTCTAGACTTACTGCTGCCTGAAGCAAACCTTGTGAGGACGCCTCCCCCTTCCTGCCCCCTCACACATTTGAAATGCAATAGTTACCCCACATATAACGCAAAGCAATCCACACAAACTGTTGCCCCATTTTCATCGCTGGTGTGAGTGGGCATTATAGATCCGAAAAATACCCCAACATGCTGCGTATTATTCCCCCAGCCAAAGTACAGTGACTGCACCTGGCCGTCATTGATGTTCAGTGGGCAAGTGTCCCTGCTCCCCCCTCATTCCTGCTCAGTGTGTGTGGGGGATGGGAGAGAGTGACCCAAAAGTCAGAAAAAGGTTATAGTTTCAACACTTAAGCAATCACCACCCAGATCCCGGTTTTAAAACCAAAGGATATCCCTGGTTATTTACACATACACAATACAATACAATACCATTTGTAAAGCGCTTTTCTCCCATAGGACTCAAAGCGCATAGTTGTGTCTCAGATTAATACAGGGTTGCAGGCTGGGTTGTGTTACAGAGGAGATAGTCAGATGTTCATGAATGCCAGACTAAAGAGGTAGGTTTTCAGTTTAGACTTGAATGCTTCCAGGGATGAAGCTGTCCTGATTGGGTGTGGCAGGGAGTTCCAAAGTGTAGGGGCAGCATGACAAAAGGCTCTGTCTCCAAAGGTTTTGAGGTGGACTCTGGGGGTGACCATGGTGTTGCGTCCTTTTGATCTAAGATTGTGGGGGGTGTGATGCAGTTGCAACAAGTCCTTCAGGTATCCAGGGCCCAGATTGTGCAAGGATTTGAATGTCAGTAAGCCAATCTTAAACAGAATTCTCCATTTTATTGGTAGCCAGTGGAGTGAGCTCAGGGTTGGTGTTATGTGGCAATGGCGGGGTTAGCTCGTTAACAGCCTTGCGGCGGCATTCTGTACTAATTGCAGGCGGCGTAAGTCTTTAATAACCAAAGCTTCAACAGAATCACTTAGCACAAGAAAGCACAACGTTCAAAGAAAAAACAATTGTTCTCAATTTTTATTTGAACTGTCCAAGTCCTGCAATATGTACATGTATCTGACTACATCAACACTGATCAGTGATCTATATTCCCCTGCCTTGTGCCTATTTTTAAGGTTTTATTTTAGGATACTTCCATAGATCAAATTAACACTTTCTGATAATTCCTGATTTTAATATTTATGAAGGTGCCTGTACATTTGTCAATATTTCCTGTCGATTCCAGGCAGATCCAATCACCCTGATCTCCAGACATCTAAAACAGATTGCTTGTACCCTCTCTACTGTGTCCATAAATCAGACACCATAAGGTCACTAGCCTGTGTGTGCATCTAAGGAATGTTTACAGAGGTCTGGCTAATAGGAGCAGTCTACAAGTTCTGACTGCTTTGCCTAACTTTGTACATGAACTCATCAGAACATTGCTGCAGACTGAGGTGTTTTGTACAAAATGGTGATTACCACGATTCAAAACACATATAGAAGTGATAGTTACTAACATGACACCAATGAAGAGCTAACGCATTGTCTAATTGAGGAACCCTCTGGTCCAGGTACTCCAGTGCGGTCACGTCCACTGCACCTCCTATTTCTACCTCGCCGCCTCTAGAAAGTGCCGCTCTGAAATATTTGCCTCCGGTCATGTCCCACATCATGTCTTAGGACTCATGTCATCAGGTCAACATGTCTCAGGTCATGCATACCATAGAACCCTTACACAATATACTGTATTTATCATTCCAGTCACTCCTCTAAAAAGATTGGCCAGATTAGAGCTCTGTGGACATAAATCTCGTCACAAAGTGCCCGCATTCAAATATCAGATATACAGTGGCTTGCAAAAGTATTCAGCCCCCTTGAAGTTTTCCACATTTTGTCACATTACTGCCACAAACATAAATCAATTTTATTGGAATTCCACATGAAAGACCAACACAAAGTGGTGTACACGAGAGAAGTGGAACAAAAATCATACATGATTCCAAATTTTTTTTACAAATAAATAACTGCAAAGTGGGGTGTGCATAATTATTCAGCCCCCTGAGTCAATACTTTGTTGAACCAACTTTTGCTGCAATTACAAACAACATGGCTACTGTCATTGTATCACAGGAAGAAATAATCATTTTCTACTAACCACTTTTGGATCCTTGTTACGCATATCTACGACCCTTCAAACTACACGTGCGGATCAGGGGGTAGATATGTGTACTGCTGCCTTACCGTCGTGTTCACGATCCCCGCGCTGTTTACCATCGATCCACTGTCGCAGCCCCCTCCATCTGTGATCAGGATGTGAGAATCTTGATTCTCAATCCTGATCACCATTCCCGTGTCTTCGGAGAGCTTGTAAACATCGCACAAGCTCTCAGACCCGACACTTCCGTGTTCGGCCGTGTTCGATTAATAGAAACACTGTCTCAGTAGCACCAACTTGTGGCCAAAAAGTAAAATACACCTATTTATGCCACTATACTGTTTTACAGAAAGTTTATTTTTTATTTTATTACTTTTAACCCCTTCCATCCCTGCACCACAGTTACAGAAATAAAACACTTGTTAAAAAAAATTACATCATTTAATTTTTTTTACATAAATAGTTACCTTAGGCGCTTTTTTTTTTAATACGGATGTCATGAGAGTATATAACTGTTTATTTTTTCAAATAAAGTTCTTGTAATAAGTGAAAAAGTATTAAAAATCCCTAAATGGAAAAATGCTCCTTTATTTCCAGATACAATATCACCATACTTTGTACTAGGGACACAATTTAAACATTGTAATAATCCGGACAAATGGGCAAATAATATGTGTGGTTTTTATGTACCAAAGCACATTTTATTTTAAAACTATAATGGCTGAAAACTGAGAAATCATTTTTTTTTATTTATTTCCTTATTATTCCCTTTACAATGCATATAAAATAAAATAATTCAGAGCAAAAACTACCACCCAAAGAAAGCATAATTTGTGGCGAAAAAAACAATATATAGATCATTGAAGCTGAAATGTGAAAGTTGTTTTGGTTTTTAGGGGAAAAAACCTGTGATCCTGAAGTGGTTGAAGCTGTTTGCAGCTAGGTTTGCTGTGTAAACTATCTAAACTTTAGATAAGATATATAGACAAGTTATTACTGTTATAGTTAGTTTTTCATCTCGGATCCGCACTAAATGCAGCATACATTTTGCATGTAACCTAGACCGAGTAGCATCATCTCTCTTTACAATCAGTAGAATGATCCTAAAAGGAGGATTACCGTATAATTAAAAAAAAAAAACGATACTGCTGTGTTAAGGTATTATATCAATAATTGAGAAAGGTCTGCCAATCCCTTATGTGTATAATGTCATGAAACGGTCATCTGAGCAGACAGGGCTGTAATCTGCTTCTCGGCTACATTTCAACACTTGTTACCATTATTATTGATTTATAAAGTGCCAACATATTCCGTGGTGCTGTACAAAGTAAGAAACAAACATGGGGTACAAAATAGTACAGACAATGGTGTACACCAACATACCAAAGTATACAACATTTGTACAAAATACAGAATCAGTACCAAGTACAGAATTGGTAATTACAGCACAAAAGTAATATGAATAAAATGTGTAACAAATTCTAAGACACAAAAGGGTGAGCGAGCCCTGCCCTTGTAAGTTTACAATCTAAAGGAATAGGGGCGAGCAAAAGGTGAGGTAGTATATATATATATATATATAGCGTAATATTCATAGGCAGAGGCACACTGTTTTAGGTTATCTTTGACCTTCGGCTAAGGTTGAGCGTATGCTTGACGGAAAGAGTCAGTTTTGAGGGCACATTTAAAACCTCCCTGGCGGTAAGCCCGAGCTGAGCTCGGGCTATGCCGCGCAGGAGGATTTCTCAGGGCCTGCTGGGGCGATTCGCCCCATTCAAAGTGCTGTGCGCGCACACAGCTCGATCGCCGCCGCTCTGCGGCGATCGCCTGCACGCAGCGGCGAAAGAGGGCCCCCCCCCCCGCCAGAGCCCTGCGCTGCCCGGACCAATGAGTTCCGGGCAGCGCTATGGACTGGATCGAGTGCGCATGACGTCAGGACGTCGGCTGACGTCATGCCGATCGTCGCCATGGCGACAGGAGAAGCCAAACAGTGGAACGCGTTATATACGCGCTCCCCTGTTTGCTATTGATGCCGGCGACGATCGCACTAGAGGGCCACATGCGCCCTCTAGTGGTGTTTCATGTAGCTACCACTCTGGTAGCTTTACATGAAACAAAAAAATAAAATAAAAAAAAACAACGTTTTTTTTTGCCCATTTGCAAAAAAAAAATTAACCGCCAAGGAGGTTAAAGAGACACTGAAGTTTTTTTTTTTTCCTGTTTTTGTCATTTTTACCTGTACGAGCCAAGTAGAATCGCAGCATTCCAGGTAAAAAAAACAAGTGGTTTATCCCCCTGAAAAAGGCAGGCAAAATCCCACGACTATCCTGGTCACAGATTTTGCTGCCATACAGGGACAGGAGGAGGCAAAGCTGTTTGCAGTAGCTCTGCCTCTTGGTGTGTCGCTCCCCGCCCATCTGTTCGTTCATCCCTAATAATTCCACCCCTCATGGCCATGTGCGCGGCCATGGCCCGGACAAGCGCATATCATTACAATAAATTAGCCAGGCTAGAGCCGCAGCCTGGAAACAGGAAGATGGGTCGCTACCATTTTATCCAGGAAGTGCTGGAATTTTAAAATTGCTCTACAATGATAACTAAAGGGCTCAGAGCGGCGGAATTGCACCGAATAGCATGTTTCAAGTAAGTTCTGCACAGAAATGTTTTTTTTTTTTTTATTGAATTTTGCTTCAGACTCTTTGATATCAAAGATTGGAGAGTGACGGATATGTTGTGGCAGGAGATTCCTGAGGAGGGGTAAAGCACTTGCAAAATCTTGTGTACGTGAATGTGAGGGGGTGTCAGTCTGTTAGTTGATAGTCTGTAAAGTCGTTTGTTACAATAGTCCAGATATTATAAGAGCATGTGTTAATATTTTACTTGAGTACTAAGTGAGAATGCAAGATAGGTTTTCAAGTTGGAGATGTCAGGAGCTGGTTAGGGAGTGAATGTGAGGAATAGAAGAGAGGAGTCAAATCTTACCTAGGCACCACTGTGCTTTGGGAACTGATGTTATAGGGGTGTTAACATTTATTGGTATATCAGGCAGAGAGGTGGACAGACGGTCAAAAAATGATTAGTTCTGTTTTACTCATATTCAGTTTTAAGAGGCGAGAGGTCATGGATAAGTTTGTAAAATCACATGGAAATGCACAAATTTCATGGAAATGTTACTACCCACAATCACCTGCAACATCCTGTCATGTTATTCTCCACATAACTGCTGTTTATTCTTTAATAAATATGCAGTCAAAATTGCTTTTCTCAGAGAATGATGCAGTTTCCTAATTGATGATGTATTTTGCATTAAAAAAAAAAAAAAAAAAAGATAAATGCATTCAAATCGCATTATACCACAACTTGCATTCCATGTTAAAATTATATTTAAAAAAAGCCTCATGATGCATACTTAGCCCACGTTATTTAGACAAAAATAATTTTGTTTGCCAAGAACATTAGAAGTTCAGATCCGATGTTTGATGGTCAGATTCTATATGGATCATGTGATTTCTGTGACACATGTTGAAAGATAGTTCCATGGATTGCAGCAATGCATTACTTACTGACGATCTGTGTTATTAAATGGGCACATCTAATGTATTTATCCACTCCGCAAGAAAAACAAAAAGTAACACAAAGTAAGAAACAAAACATGGGGTACATATAAATGCAGACAAATGGTATACACCAAGATACAAAATACAGAATCGATACAAAATACAGAATTGATAATGCCAGTGACAAAAGTAACATGATGAATTAAGAAAGAAAAAAATTGAGACACAAAAGGGTGAGAGCCCTGCCCTTGCGAGCTAACAATCTAAAGGCATACGTGTCTTATGCATCAGAGGAGGAGTGTGCAGTAACCTGAAGGAGTAATTCCTGGAGGTCTTCGTATGCTGAATGAGAAGAAATACACACCGTTACTCAGAGCATACCGTACATTGTGAGAGGCCACTTCTTCAGGGGCACACAACCGGTTACTAATCAGTCACTTCTTACTAATTAGTAACCTGTGTGCCCCTGAAGTAGTAGCTGATCAGCCACTTCTTCAGGGGCGCTCAACAGGTTACTAATCATCCACTTCTTCAGGGGCACACAACTGGTTACTAATCAGTCACTTCTTCAGGGGCACACAACTGGTTACTAATCAGCCACTTCTTCAGGGGCACACAACTGGTTACTAATCAGTCACTTATTCAGGGGCACACAACTGGTTACTAATCAGCCACTTCTTCAGGGGCACACAACTGGTTACTTATCAGTCACTTCTTTGGGGGCACACAACAGGTTACTAATCAGCTACTACTTCAGGGGCACACAACAGGTTACTAATCAGCCACTTATTCAGGGGCAGACAACAGGTTACTAATCAGCTACTTCTTCAGGGACACACAACAGGTTACTAATCAGCTACTTCTTCACGGGCACACAACAGGTTACTAATCAGCCACTTCTTCAGGGGAACACAACAGGTTACTAATCAGCCACTTCTTCAGGGGCACACAACAGGTTACTAATCAGCTACTTCTTCAGGGGCACACAACAGGTTACTAATCAGCCACTTCTTCAGGGGCACACAACAGGTTAGTAATCAGCCACTTCTTCAGGGGCACACAACAGGTTACTAATCAGCCACTTCTTCAGGGGCACACAACAGGTTACTAATCAGCTACTACTTCAGGAGCACACAACAGGTTACTAATCAGCCACTTATTCAGGGGCAGACAACAGGAGTTACTAATCAGCTACTTCTTCACGGGCACAAAACAGGTTACTAATCAGCCACTTCTTCAGGGGCACACAACAGGTTACTAATCAGCCACTTCTTCAGGGGCACACAACAGGTTACTAATCAGCCACTTCTTCAGGGGGCACCGACCAATCTACTAATCTATCAACACAGTATACCCAACTAGGGAAGGTGAACTATCATCCCTTCTTTATAATAATGTAAAAAAAATATGAATGTTTTTTAACTATATGCATGGTTTGTATCCAAGCTTCTGTAAAAAAATATATCATTTCACATCTATGTCAATTAATGGTACATGCATGTAACCCCAATCAGCCGTGGTGTCCCCCACTTAAGTGGAGACTGCGATTCTTGATCATATTATGTTTCTGTGATGCCAACAAAGAATACGAAGGTATACGCAAGTGTAAAATGTATGGATTGAATGTATAGGTTATGCACTGAAGTTCAGGCTGTGACGCAGGAAGTGTCGGAAGGGTGGAACGCGGTGGCAAGAGGCGGTCATACAGGTAAAAAACAAACTATGCTGCAGCCCTTCACTTCTTGAGAAATGGTCATTGCTCATCCTTCATTCCCACCCTTCTTCCAGCCATGCAGACTATGAACAACATTTAGATCTATTTTATTTTATTTTTGATGACTTGGATCTTTACTACTCTTTTTCTAGTTTTTTTTTTTTTTTTTAAATAAGAGGCTGAACATAAGGTCAAATCAAAGATAGCTTTATTGACATTATCAAAATTCATACAAGCATTGCCAAAGCAGGGGGAAATTGGGGACATGGAAGGGGGTGGGGTAGTGGGTACAGTGGGTTAACAGTTAGTGGACATTTTTAGGTTTACAGTTCATTTATGCTCCTCTCAGTCTGGGATATGCTGCGATATAGTGAGCTGTAATTGTCACTGTGGATTCCTCCTCTCAGTCTGTGGCATGCTGTGACAGTGTGCAGCAATTGTCAATGTGGATTCCTCCTCTAATGGCCCATACTCACGGGCAACTTTTTGGCATGTCGCTAGCACACGGGAGCGTGTGCGCGACATGCCGTCGCCAGCTCGTCGCCAGGTCCCTCTGCATACACACGGCGGAGGGACCTGGCAACTGATGCGGCAGAAGCTGTCGCTGTTGTCCCTCCCCCCGCCGGAAACGCCGTCTATTTGCAATTATGTTGCTGTCGCTAGTCCGCGTACTCACGCGGACTAGCGACAGTGTGATTGACCGCGCCAATCGCCTGGCTACATCAGCGACGGGCGACAGTTCGGGGTGCGCGCCCGTGCAACGCCGCATACTCACGGGCGACCTGTCGCCGCAACAAGCGCGCGCCGCAGGTTGCGGCGACAATTGTAGCCCGTGAGTATGGGCCATTAGTCTGTGGCATGCTGTGACAGTGTGCAACGATTGTCACTGTGGATGCCTCCTCTCCCAGTAGAATGTAGCGTTTTCTCTCGTCCTCTAATGTGCAAAAGTCTGGAAATAGTTCCATCAATTTCTTAAACAATGTTTCCCTGATTGCAGTATATTTGGGGCAGTGCAGCAGGAATTGATTCTTATCCCCGAGGGTCTTCTTATTGTGTTGGCATAGTGTCTCCTCCGTGTTTGTGTCTTTCTTTGTCTCCCAGACTGGATTTCGAGGTTGTGAGCACTCAGGATTTGCCTCTCGAGAGTTTTGGAGGTTGCCCAGGTATGGGGCCATTTTATATTCTCTCTGTAGGGACAATCATGGTCTTTATGTACCCAAATAGATGTAAAACAAACTGGTCTCCATTAACACTTGTACAAACCTGTGAGGACTGGAGAAAAGAGAGATAGAAGACATTGGCCTCAATTCACTAAGCTTAACTCCTGTCTTTAATAACTCTTCTGAGCTGTTTTACAGTTATCACCATGGTGATATAATTGTGATAACTGTAAAACAGCTCAGAAGAGTTATTAAAGACAGGAGTTAAGCTTAGAGAATTGAGGCCTATGGCCTCAATTCACAAAGCTTATCTCCTGTCTTTAATAACTCTTCTAGAGTTGTTACCATGGTGATAAGGCATGTAGTATTCAGGAAACATTTTACCTCAGACAAACCTAAAGTTAACTCTTGTCTTTAAGTTAACTCTTCAATCCTTAAAATAACTCCAGAGTTAAAGACAGGCTTTATTAACTGCGTGTGAAAATAACTACAGAGGAGGTAAATTAACTACAGAGGAGGTAAATTAACTACAGAGGAGGTAAATTAACTACAGAGGAGGTAACTTAAGGAATGAAGAGATAAGATAACTCTCTCTTATGTGGAGGTAAGTTTTCTCTTGCCTTATCTCCAGTATGACCTTAGTGAATTGAGGCCATTGAACTAAAATATTAATTACTATTCCTTTATAGTGAAACACCTCATGATCATCTACCAGTACAGAGGCACTACATGGCTGGGCCACCACATCTGGTTCTGACAGGAGAGCAATGTGGAAGGTCAGAGATCCCCCCCCCCTGCTGACCACAGAAAGGTCTGATAACCATATTGATCAGTGGACTGAACAGCCCTCCCCAGTGGGTCAAAGGTCACAGGAAAAAGACCACATGCTGGAGGAGACTTGTGTTCAACACAAACAGAAGAGGACCTGTCATTGTCACCACTGCACAAAGGACAAGCCTTTGTTATTATCCACTAAATAGATTCCTCTGCCTCAAGCTGTGCTGTATACACATACATACAATATAGGTTAAGTAATGTCAATGCTAAATACACACCACACAACAATAATAAACATACACCAACATATACACATACGCAATATACACACAAACATTATGATATTGTATGTATGTATTATGTAGCGCTGTTCCATAATATAAATAGAATAATCTGACTAACTGACACTAACCTTCAGAGGAGCTCACACAATGCAATCCCTGCCATAGTCAACCATTGTATTATGTTCCTGTTGTTGTCTAAGGTCAATGTTTTTGTTTTGGGGGAAAGGGTGGGTTAGAGTCCAATTAACCTATGTGTATGTTTTTTGCGTGTGGGCTGAAACTGGCATTCCCAGACGAAACCTAAGAAAACACAGGAAGATTATACAAACACCATGCAGGCACCTATACAATGTTTTACACACACATCCAACGATTATACATTATACACCAATATATTATATACAACAATACATTACAAACACACACACAATAACTATACATTATATGCATAAATACACTCACTAATTACACACAAATTATCAAACCATATGCACACTAATAGATATAACACATACATGAAAACAAGTAATTTGGGTGCCTGCAAGTGGCATAAGTTTGGGTGCTGCCAAATTGAGGGCACTTGCTTCAAACGCCCACATTTAAACCCCCACCCCACATCACTATTCATAAGGGCACCCATGGCCGTGCCCGAAAATTTGAGGGTTTTTTTTTCCGGACTTACGAGTTAAGGTTAGGGCTGAGGTTTAGGGTGGGTGTTAAGGTTAGGCTTGGGGGCGGTTTAGGTTAGGCTGGGGGGGGGGGGGTTTAAGGGGTTAGGCACAGGTTAAGGGAGGGAGTTCAGTGGGGGAATAGAGTAAGGTTGGCTGTAGTAAAATATTGGTATTAATTAATACCAATATCTACTATCATTAGCACTTTAAAAGGTAGAATATCTGTAAAGTTACCAATATTCTACTATCAGCTGTTTGTGGCCGCCCTTTTTTTCATGTACGCCAAATACATATACACAAATACATCTACACCTTTGAAAAGTAAAAGCTATTTTCATTTAAAATAAATAAAAGGTTTCCTTTATTGATTAGACACTGTATCTTCTAATTATTTCTCCACGAATAACCGATGCTTAAGCATTTATCTTTTTACAAGGTTTTCAGCCTCTGTGTTGTGGTTACCATGCTCCTCACCTCTGAGGAATTTGGGAGGGTATACAGTTTTAATGCTGCTGAACAAATATTTACGGGCATTCTGCAGTCAAGTGACGATACTTGTTCCTGCTCTATAAATAGCTGTAATTGTTGTGGAATTACCATTTATCACCAATATTTAGAAGAATCTGCAAGGCAGGAAATGTGATAAACTAACCATCATTTTATACCTTATTAATAGAGATAGCTAATGAAATGTTAATTCTTCCAGGATTTACGTGGTGGTGATTGGTGAAGGGGAACAAGTGTTCCGTGAGCCAATCGCAGCGTCTGGAATGAATGGACATGACCCCGATCATAATGACGACAATAAAGTGTAAAAAAAATAAAATAAAATGTGAACATTTCCTGATAACCCGGCACGGCCGGCCTTTGACCTGAGCGACCAGAGCGGTCGCTCAGGGCGCCGAGCCGCCGGCTTCCAGGGGGGCGCTCCTGTCCTGCCGCCCTGGCAGCATGTTATTTTATGCTGCGGACGGCTGTGGGCTTCGGCTGCGTGCATTGGGTCTTGCTCCGCCCCCTGGTGCCGCCGGGGGTGATGGGAGCGAAGACCAGGAACTGCTGCGGCGCTGCCTCTTGGAGTCAGTGCGAGACTCCGCCCAGCCCCACGATAGGATGGATGGAGCCCTGAAGCGCGCAGCAAGTGTGCCAGCCATCCTGTGTGACTGAGAGAGTGACACGAGTCCTGGCCATCCTGCTCCCAGAATCCATCTCAGCTGGCACCAAGTGACCAGCAGCAAGTAAGGCTCCCCATCCCCAACCTACCTATGCTGAGGGGAGGGGGATATCTGCTGCCTACCTAAATACACTAAAGGGGATCTGCAACTAGTAGCCTAAGCCTATACACTAAGGGGGGATCTGCCTATATATACACTAAAGGGGGAATCTGCCTACAAGACTAGCAGCCTATATTCACTAAGGGGGGATCTTCCTATATATACACTAAAGGGAGGATCTGCCTACATATACAGGGCTAGCAGCCTATATACACTAAAGGGGGATCTGCCTATAATAGGCAGATCCCCCTTAGTGTATATAGGCTGCTAGTCTTTTATATGTAGGAAGATCCCCCCTTTAGTGTATATATAGGCAGATCCCCCTTAGTGTATATAGGCTGCTAGTCTTTTATATGTAGGCAGATCCCCCTTAGTGTATATAGGCTGCTAGTCTTTTATATGTAGGCAGATCCCCCCTTTAGTGTATATATAGGCAGATCCCCCTTAGTGTATATAGGCTGCTAGTCTTTTATATGTAGGCAGATCCCCCCTTTAGTGTATATATAGGCAGATCCCCCTTAGTGTATATAGGCTGCTAGTCTTTTATATGTAGGCAGATCCCCCTTAGTGTATATATAGGCAGATCCCCCCTTAGTGTACATAGGCTACTAGTCTTGTATATGTAGGCAGATCCCCCCTTTAGTGTATATAGGCAGCATATATATATTAAAGGGGGGATCTGCCTACATATACAAGTCTAGTAGCCTATATACACTAAGGAGGAATCTCCCTATATATACTAAAGGGGAGATTGCTCCTTTGAGAGACTCCCTGGACTTATTTTTCCCTTTGGGGGTCCTTGGATTGCCTCCCTCTCTGTGGTGGTCCCAGGAGTGATCTTTTGAGGGAGTCCCTGGACCTCTTACCTGGAGTAGGGGTCCTGGTGGGGCAGCTCCCTCTCTGTGGGGGGTCCCAGCAGTGCTTTTTTGAGGGGGTCCTGACAGTACTTTGTTTAGGGGTCCTGGATTTCTTTCCCCTGGGTGGGGGTTCTTGGACTGCCCCCCCCCCCCCCTCTGTGGTGTTCCCAGAAGTGCTCCTTTGAGGGGGTTTTGAGAGTGCTCTATTGAGGGGGTCCCTCAATTTATCTTTCCCTTGGGTGGGGGTCCTTGTACTGCAGAACTCTGCTATGTCTGGGGGAGCTTCCTGCTGCTGAACTCTACTGTATTGCCTCTTTGTGGCATGGTATGTAGTGTACAGATGTGTCTCTGCATTGTGGGCTGTGTCTGCTTCTGACAGTCTGAGCAGCACAGCTTTACATGGACTTCATCATTTGCAGCTTTCTAGGGACACATCTGGCTAGAGGTTGTGTAGCTGCAGTCATGGGACAGTGCTGCATTCCATGGGGCTTGACTGACACAGTACTACTTTATTTCTTATTTTTGTTGTAGTTTTCTTTTTAGTATATATAGTAACACACATGCATACCCCCTTAAAAACAAGCAAATGAACTGGCTATGAATTGCTCCTAATCTAGGCCAAGATCGTCCCTACTGGAGTGCACTCCTATGAAAAAAGTGGGGACTGACATGTCAGAAAAATGTAAGTGGAACCAAAAGGGGAGAGATAATTTAACTAAATGTGAGAGGGAAGCACTAAAAACCCTCCAATCAAATCCAAACTTAGTAATTAAAAATAGTGATAAGGGTGGCAACGTGGTGGTGATGACCAAAACTTTTTATGAAAATGAGGCGAGACGATTACTTAGTGATAGATTTACCTATGAAAGGGTGACCTCTAGCCCCTTTAAGGAATTGGTGGGCAAAATTAATTTAAAGGTCCAGTGGGGGTTCTTGGAGGGGGTTCTATTGGAAAGAGAAATGAAATATTTGAACATCACGGAATACACCATCCCTACTTTTTATTTCCTACCGAAAACGCACAAGAACCTTCATAACCCCCCGGGACGACCTATCGTATCGGGAAATAATGGGCCCCTTGAAAAGCTATCCAAATATGTAGATCTCAAAATTAAGGACATAGTGAGGGAGCTACCTTCCTTTGTAATGGACACTGGTGATGTACTGGCAGGTTTGGAGGATGCATTTGTTGGGGAGGATTGGCTACTCGTTGGCCTGGACGTTGAGTCCCTTTTTACCTCAATACCCAACTCTATTGGCCTTGAGGCCCTGGAGCATTATTTATCCAAGTACTATGGAGGTTTTGAGACTCATGCCGATTTTGTTTTGGACGCTATGAAATTGATCCTTGAGAATAATTATTTTGAATTTGGGGGTTCAATCTACAGACAAAAGAGGGGGGTCACCATGGGGGCCGCTTGTTCCCCTGCCTATGCCTGCCTCCACCTAGGTTATTGGGAGCAGGAGGTGGTGAGGGGCAGGCCTGGATACCGGGAACATGTGGCCCTATGGCTAAGATATGTGGATGATGTCTTTGTTCTGTGGAGAGGCTCCAGACATGAATTAGATCTTTTTGTGACCGACTTAAATGTAAACAACAGAAACATTTTTCTCACCTATACCTGTGACCCCAATGAAATTTCCTTCCTGGACCTCCTAATTAGGAAAGACGGCAATTCCCTTGTTACCAGCACTTACAGGAAACCTACAGCTGGGAATACCCTCTTGTCTGCGTCCAGCTCCCATCTTCCAGCACAAAAATGGGAACTGCAAAACTTTAGATGTTTTTAAAAATGAAGCTGGAGATTTGAGGTGCAGGTTGCTGGCAAGGGGATACCCCAATCGGATTGTAATTTCCGCATATCACAGGGCTTTGGCCCGGGACAGGAGTGATTTATTGTCTAGGAGATCTGTGGGGGCACAAGGAGCGCCCCCCCCCCCCATCAATGATCCTAAACCCCAGACAGTCTCCCGTGTTGTCACAACTTATGGTGCTCACTTTGTCGAGATCCGACAGATCCTACAAAAATATTGGCACCTTTTGTTGAGGGATCCGGTCATGGCAGAAATTGTGGGGGATTACCCACATATGGCAGCCAGGAGATGTACCAATCTGGGGGATCTCCTGGTTTCCAGTGAATTTGGATGGGCAAAATCCCCTAGGAGGAAATCAAACAGGGGGATGCATAAATGTCTAGATTGTGATGTATGTAGGTTTGTTCAGACTGGCAACCGTTTTTATAATCATGATCGCTCTAGATTTTTCACTGTGAACGATTATATATCTTGTACATCTACTAAAGTAGTTTATCAGATTAGGTGCCCCTGTGATTTAATATATATTGGGAAAACTTATCGAGCATTGAATACACGGATTGGAGAACATTTAGCCAATATTAGGAGTACCACCATTGACAAAAAAAGACTCAATCCTCTCGCTGAGCACTTTAGGTCTGTGCACAATGGAAATGTGTCGGGTCTCCGCTTTATGGGGATATATAAGCTGAATATCAGCCCCCGAAGGGGTGACTTTGACAGACAACTCCTACAGAAGGAGTCAAAGCTGATATATGAATGTGGGAGCTTATCACCTCAAGGTTTGAATAGAGACCTGAATTTAAAAGTGTTCTGTTGTGATCCATATGTCCTAAAGCCACTATACTCCTATGATGAACTGCCTAATGAACATTGATTTACACAAAGCAGCGTATGGGAACCTGATTTTTAATTACCTTCGCTTCCAGCATTGAATTAAGCAGCAGGTGTGGTTGCCATGGCTATATAGAGGCGCAACCATGCCACTGACGTCACGTCTGAGGAAGTCACGTGGGAGTGACGAAACGCGTCACGTGAACGGCTCTACCCGGAAGCGCGCGCCGCGCTGTTGACCCCCGTGCCTCCGCTTCTCTTCCTCCTCCTTTGCCGCATACCAGATGGGACCCCTAAACCTGCTTAGACCCAAACCGACTGACGCATCCAGTCCAGACGCGCCGCATTAACAGAGGTGTATCCTCCATGCGAACGTCAGCTGCCCGGCCGGGTCACGTGAGTCTCAGCGCTATTCATGGCGTGCAATAGGAGTTTGAGGTTAGACACTTATCACATGTGTCTGTAATGAGAGCGTACATGTTTGTTGCATAGAGGCGTGCATTTCTCAAGCACACGGGTGGTGCAACTATCAAGGTGCAGGAGTTTGTACCATCAACGGGATATTGCCTACAAGCTGGTTTATGAAAAATTGGGCCCGAAGATTACAT
Organism: Hyperolius riggenbachi; assembly: GCF_040937935.1. Lineage (NCBI taxonomy): Eukaryota > Metazoa > Chordata > Amphibia > Anura > Hyperoliidae > Hyperolius > Hyperolius riggenbachi. The sequence continues at coordinate 32,998,540 of NC_090655.1, read as the reverse complement.
TTTTCTGACATGTCAGTCCCCACTTTTTTCATAGGAGTGCACTCCAGTAGGGACGATCTTGGCCTAGATTAGGAGCAATTCATAGCCAGTTCATTTGCTTGTTTTTAAGGGGGTATGCATGTGTGTTACTATATGTAGCTTTGTTCAATAAAGATTTTGTATTTTTTCTATAACCAGCCTAGAGCTCCCTATACTCAATTCACTAGCATCATTGTATTTTATGGGTGAGACAGGCCAATAAGAGGTTGTTGATATCCCGTACCCTATTTGCCCCTTCTTTTTAGTATACTTTGAAGTGTTTGTGTTCCTCAGATTACTGTATGAGTGACCTCCTCTCCCTGCCCATGATCCCAGGATCTGCCTTTCATCACAGAAATGGCATTTTACTGCTTTGCATTGGGCCACGTTGAAATCCATGATCTTATTAGTACTGTTATTTTTTTTATAATTGGCTTTTATTATGTCCTGAAGTTTCCATATTCTATTTGTTCCCAGAGTGCCCCCCTCTCTCTCCTCTGCCTCGAGATCTTATGCCAAGTTCAGCTAAGCCTTGTACATACGTCCAGGGGTGTAGTAATAGGGGGTGCAGAGGTTGTCACCGCATCGGGGCCCTTGGGCCAGTATTAGCTCTTTATTGGTCCTGTGCTCATAATAATCACTTCTATAGATACTTTGAATAGTGGTAATCATTAACAAACTGCTCCCCATCCCCTTCTTGCACCCTAGCAGCCTATATACACTAAGGGGGGGATCTGCCTATAATAGGCAGATCCCCCTTAGTGTACATAGGCTGCTAGTCTTTTATATGTAGGCAGATCCCCCCTTTAGTGTATATATAGGCAGATCCCCCCTTAGTGTATATAGGCTGCTAGTCTTGTATATGTAGGCAGATCCCCCCTTTAGTGTATATATAGGCAGATTCCCCCTTAGTGTACATAGGCTACTAGTCTTGTATATGTAGGCAGATCCCCCCTTTAGTGTATATAGGCAGCGTATATATATTAAAGGGGGGATCTGCCTACATATACAAGTCTAGTAGCCTATATACACTAAGGGGGGAATCTCTCTATATATACACTAAAGGGGGGATCTGCCTAAGTGGGGGGGAATCTGTCTTCACTGTCTATATACACTAAAGGGCGTATATGCTGCCTATATATATAGTTAGGTGTGTGTGTGTGTGTGTGTGTGTGTGTGTGTGTGTGTGTGTGTGTGTGCGCACGCGAAGAGGGTGAATGGGGGGGGCACCAAAATATGGTTACGCTCAGGGCGCTGTGAAACCTAAGGCCGGCCCTGTAACCCGGGATGGCGTTTGCAGCACCATCCGGTGGTGAAAAAGCAAAATTACATTCATCATACTTTTACCCCCTAACACCTCCTCCCCCCCCCCCCCCCCCCCCCCCAAAAAAAAGGTCTTATTAAAAAAAAAAGCTGAATCCCTAAAGCAACAGTTTTTTTTTGTTTTGTTCTTTGTTTTTTTATGTATGTCATGAGGGTATTACTGGGTCATGAGGGTATTAAATAAGGGCTTGCAATTATTGACCGGATAGAAAACAAAAAAACATAACAAAACAATGCCTTTATTTCCAAATATATAGTCGCCATACATTATGCTAGTAACATAATTTAGATGGAATAGCCAGGACTAACAAGAAAATATGTGCAGGTTTTATTTATAGTAGCATTGCTTATTATAAAACTACTAGCAGACCCAAGCCTGTTTAAAAATGGGCTCTAGGTCTGTGTTTTCTCAGACACACTACTGCCGTGCACCGCACACGTGCACCCGCACCCACCGCGCGCACACCTGACGCCCGCGCTCACATGCCCACCCGGCTCCGCACATGTGCAGTGGCAAAAAGCACAGACCCAGCTACACAGACAGCGTGATGCAGGGACACAGAGGTTTTAATATAGAGGATAGGGGATGGAATTGGAGAAATAGTGCATTATATATTAAATATATATTTTTCCTGTTTTTCCTCATAAAATGCATAGCAAATAAAGCAATTACTGAAAACAAGTATCGCCCACAAAAAGCCTACTTTGTGGCAAAAAAAGCAAGATATAGATCATTCAGGTGTGAGAAGCAGTGATAAAGTTATGGCCAAATGAATGGGGGAGGAGCACTGACAGGTGAAAATGGCTCTTGGTGGTAAGGGTAAAATGGCCTGTGGGTTGAAGTGATTAATATTCACCTACAGAAAGGAGAGTTGCAGAGAAGCAGGACACTGCCTACTGTTGAGCAATACAACAGCAATCCCCCCACCCCCACCCCCAAAAAATGAAAAAAAAAACACCAGGGTTTAGAACAAAGGATTCTTGAACGGAATAAAGACCTTCTCTAGCCACTTAATGACAAGCAGACTTCTAAAAACATCCTGAATGTTTTTTTTAAGTCAAACAGTGCTGCTGCATGCTCCAACGCACTCGTGTGCGCTCCCGCACGTTCACATGCATTTCTGTGCACGTGCATGTGAGATTAGTGGGAGAAAAAAATACCATAGGAAAAAATACACCTTTATTTCCAAATAATATATTGTCAACATACTTTGTACTAGGGACATAATTAAAATGTTGTGATAACCAGAACAAATAGGCAGATAAAATCTGTGGGTTTTATGCACAGTAGCAGTGTTTATATTAAAACTATAGGGGATAAAATTGGTGGTGAAAAAAGCAAGATATAGATCATTTCATTGTGATTAGTAGTGATTAAGCTATTGGCAAAGGAAAGGGATGAGCACAGAAAGGTGAAAATCACTCTTGCCCGTTAGGGTAAAAACAGCTTTGGGGTGAAGTGGTTAAAGAGGAACTCCAGTAAAAAAAATGTAGTAAAAAAAAGTGCTTCATTTTTTACCATAATTATGTATAAATGATTTAGTCAGTGTTTGCTCATTGTAAAATCTTTCCTCTCCCTGATTTGCATTCTGACATTTATTACATGGTGACATTTTTACTGTGGGCAGGTTATGTAGCTGCTCCTAGCTGTTTTGGCTGTTAGAGACAGCTGTAAGCAGCTATTCCCTGTCTGTTAACATTGTTACATTGTGGCAGTTTGCCCAGAGTACCGCGGTCCCAGAGCTTCTTGTGGGAGGGGTTTCAGCACAAAATCAGTCACACAGCGCCCCCCTGATGGTCTGTTTGTGAAAATCATTATATTTCTCATGTAAAAGGGGGTATCAGCTACTGATTGGGATAAAGTTCAATTCTAGGTTGGAGATTCTCTTTAAAGGGAAGGTTCAGGGAACTCTTGAAAAAAATAAAAATCCCTATCCACTTACCTGGGGCTTCCTCCAGCCCGTGGCAGGCAGGAGGTGCCCTCGCCGCCGCTCCAGAGGCTTCCGGTCGTCTTCGGTGGCCGACCCGACCTGGCCAGGCCGGCTGCCAGGTCGGGCTCTTCTGCGCTCCATGGCCGGGCTCTTCTGCGTCCCACGCCGGCGCGCTGACGTCATTGGACGTCCTCCGGGCTGTACTGCGCAGGCGCAGTAGTTCTGCGCCTGCGCAGTACAGCCCGGAGGACGTCCGATGACGTCAGCGCGCCCGCGTGGGACGCAGAAGAGCCCGGCCATGGAGCGCAGAAGAGCCCGACCTGGCAGCCGGCCTGGCCAGGTCGGGTCGGCCACCGAAGACGACCGGAAGCCTCTGGAGCGGCGGCGAGGGCACCTCCTGCCTGCCACGGGCTGGAGGAAGCCCCAGGTAAGTGGATAGGGATTTTTATTTTTTCCAAGAGTTCCCTGAACCTTCCCTTTAAGCTACAAATACTCAGTTCAGGTAACAGAGACATGTGACTTTCTGTGAATGTAAAGTTACTTGTTCTGATAAGGGCAGGATAACGCTCATTGAGCTGAAGAGTGTAGATAATACTGCACTATTTCCATAAGTCGTGTGATGTACGGTGGGGTATAGAAAAGAATTAGGTTTTACAAAATATTGTTTTGTTGCTTTGCAGTCTGCAACTTACCAAGGACAAGAGAAAAACGTAAGAGCAACAGTTTACAAAAAAACAAATAACCACTGAGATGGAGGAAGGCCTCCTACTAAAAACAAAGAAAAAAAATGTTTAATCTCAATTTCAGAGGTAACCAATCTCCTTCTCAATTGCACATCAAGCTGACTGGATTCCATTTGTGCATAGCTAGAATTATATGGAATTGTAAAATAACAAAAAGGGTGTATATTACTTTGTTACTAGCGTTGTTGTCTTGTGATTGAGCAGTCTAGGGATAAACGCTGTACAGGGGTCACACTTAAAGGACAACCGAGGTGACATGTGACATGATGAGTTACAGTGCCTAGCACACAGATAACTAGGCTGTGTTCCTTTTTTTTCTTTCTCTGCCTGAAAAAGTTACTCAGGTATGCAAGTGACAGTTTCTGTCCGAGTCGACACCGGGTCAGACTATAGCATAACCCTCAATAAGTAATTACGGCCATAAAATACTTTACCATCAGTAAATGGCTTCTGAGAGCAGGAAAGAGATAAAAAGGGTCAATAATTCATAGATTTGAGCTCTGGCATACTTCAATGAGGGCGTTATTGAGCAGAGACAATGAAACTGTAAAACATTGAGAACTAGATTTAAATATAACAAAACTGTGGGATATCTAAAATAGTCATTTTTAGGAGAAGGAGGATAGATGCAATTGTTTTTCGCAGTTTATTTTCACCTCGGATGTCCTTTAAGTCCGCAGAATACAGCTGCTTTTTTTCTGCAAATTTTTTTATGCATTTTTGACACACTTTTTCAACAGTCGGCAATAGGAATTGCATGCAATGTGCGATAAGCAACCGAGTCGGTTTTTTTTTCCGGCAGAGAAAAAAACAAAACACATTACCCCACCACAAATCTCCATAGAGAAGCATTATGTGCGTTTTCACTTCGTGACAAATACGCAGGTGAATCTTGCAAGTGTGACCCCTGGTGCGGCGGGGGAGGGGGCAGATGGGACAAAGAGGCATGTTTCCTGCTGCACTCAAAGAAAGCATTTTTAATAAAGTATTGATAAAGTTATTGGCGAATGAATGGGAGGAGCGATGAAAGGTGAAAATTGCTGTGGTCTATAAAGGGAAAACCCCTCTGTGGTGAATCATACTACAGTAAATGGTATATATATATATATATATATGGCATGAAACGATCCATAAAGCTAGTCTAGGCGAGCGAACCCAGCGAGAAACCTAAAATGGGTACTCCCTGCTGTTGTCGCACACCAGGACCCTTCCCCCCTCAGCCTTTGGGCATAACGATCGCTTTCGTAAACTTTAGTAAACCTATTTGGTTGGTGGCATGGATAGTGTTCCCCGCTGAGTCCCTTTATTTATTACAAATAAGTGGTCCCAACTAAATTAGTGAGTTTGCCGCAAGCAGGAAGCGGTCATTTAGAAGCAGATCTGAACGCAGAACTTCCTCTCTGCTCTAAAAGATAAACAGCAGCATACAAATCTTGCAATAAATCTGCAGTGTGTCTACTTCCTGCTTTCATGGAAGCAGACATATGGTTAACATCCTGTGTTTACAAATTAGCTACTCTGCCAAAGCGGAGAGATCAAATTACAGTGCTGATCTGTCAGATGAGGGATAATTAGAGAAATGCACCCTGTATGTATTTAGAGAGTTTAGCCTGTCTGTGTTTTCCTTCTGTCCTTTGCAAGTTTCGGTCCACTTTAATGCTGGGTCTCCTCAGCTAGACTAGCGCCTGATCCATTCCATAGAGATAGCTGTAACAGCTTACCTGGGTATTCCGTTGTGGTCGAACATTCACTCTGCAGACCTCCCTAGAAGACAGAAGGTGAAAATCATTTTCTGCAGCAGGGATGACATCTGTACAAACACCAGGAACGTGTGACAAGCAACACACTACTTACTACACACCTATTTATTGTATAGAAGTTGTACTGCCAATCAAATAAATGGCATCTTTGCTGTAACCGATACGCTGGGCGATTCATCAACTTCTTTGAGCTGTGCTATTGGAAATCTACATGTTTGTGGATATTAGTTTCCAGGGCTGTGGAGTCGGTACAAAAATCCTCCGACTCCTCAGTTTAGGATTCCACCGACTCCTCGACTCCGACTCCTGTAACTTGCATATTACAATCTTGTTGATTGAAAGTATGTAACATAAAATTAGTCTCTTAACTGCCAACGCTTAGGAATTTTAAGACAACTGAAGTGAGAAGGATATGGAGACTGCCATATTTATTTCCCTTTAGTCATAGACTAAAACTAGTCCTAGGTAAGAGTACTTGTAAAAGGTACAGACCGGAACAAAGAACATCTATCAGGCCCTAGGCAATGTAACTGCGGGTACATGTAAGAGTGATGTGCAAGTACTCTGCAGGAGAATGAGGAGATTCTTCCTCTATTACACATTCCTTATGCACAATTTGAACATGGATCAGGCCCTAGGCAATGTAACTGAGTACATGTAAGAGTGATGTGCAGATACTCAGAGGAAGAATCGCCTCATTCTCCTGCAATCACACACTCTGCAGGTACAATCTGAACCAGATTTATGGGTGATAGACAACACTTCTGTTCAATGTGCACAACATTCTCAGTGGATTCCCTGCAGCTCTGTGGAGAGTGCATATGTAGAGTATAGTACTACTGTGTAACAAAGTAAACCTGAGGGCCCTTTTCCACTAGCAATCGCTAGCGTTCACGCTGAACGCTAGCGATTGCTGAATGGCAATTACCGGCGATTCCCCGACGTTCGCGGCCGCGATTTTGCTATGCACTGCATAGCAAAATCGCGGTAAATATCGCTCCGCCGCGCGTTCGCGGCAAAAACGAATCGCGGTAGTGGAAATGACCTACCGCGATTCCTATGTTAAAAAGCAAACCGTAGCGATTGTAAAATCGCTAGCGGTTTGCGTTTTTGCGATTCAGCCTGCGCTGGTGGAAAAGGGCCCTGAGACAGATTAAATTAAAGTTTTATACATTCCTGGGGCTCCCTCCAGCCACCTTCAGGCTAATCAGTCCCTCTCTGTCCTCCTCCACCTGGATCTTCTGCTAGGAGTCCCGGTACTTGAGCCAGTCTGGCGTAGTGCGCATGCATACACTCTGCCGCCGGGAGCGTACTACACCTGCACAGCACTGTTGCACTGGTGCGCTGACTGGTTGAATTACCAGGACTCATAGCAGAAGATCCAGGTGGTGGAGGAGGACAGCGAGGGACTGATTGGCCTGAAGGGGGCTGGAGGAAGCCCCAGGTATGTATAAAACTTTTCTTTTCATCCGTCTCAGGTACCCTTTAATTCGTAGTCACCAAACCAAATTTTAACAACATATCAAATTATTTGATATCATGAACAAAGACTGCATACATTTGCATAAATCAGCATCAACGCAGAATTATTTCCATCTCATTGACCATCTCTATTAGTGACACGGCTACACATCAGGCTTTATTCTTACAGCATAGATGTTATTTAGTATATACAAGAAATTCCTGTGTACACATCATATATACAGTCACAATCAGATCTGTATATCGGACTTTAAAAATACGGGTACTGCTTTATTGAAGCAGCACAAGTAAGTTATTTTAATTGGTTTATTTCATTTTTGTGGACTAAGCACAGCTATTACTGTGTATATAAATTATTTATGATGACTTATCTGAGAAGTAGAACATTTTATCATAGTTTCTATTTTAATTACAGTTTAAATTCATCAGGAGTCGGTGCATTTTTTCCCGACTCAAGGCACCAAAAATTGCTCCGACTCCACGACTTCGACTCCACAGCCCTGTTAGTTTCTGACAGAAGATTTTCATAGATCTTGTACCCGCGCCCATGCTGCTCGACCGATGGCGCAGGGACAGCAGGGCCGCTACAATAAAAATATACATTGCCTCGGAAACTAATGTCTACAAACACTGTACATTTCCAATAACAAGGTCCCAAAGTGGTTTAAGTTTAGCAAAACACACAAATGAGATGTAAATAAGCACTTAAGCCTGGTACACACATCAAATTTTGATTGGCCAATCTGACCACTTCCTTGTAGTGTCAGAGCATGCCTACACAATCTGTTCATAGTATTCAAATTATGTTGGCCCTCATACTATAGGGAGGTGGTAAATTTATCCAGTGATTGGCCATTGAAAATTGGATGTGTGTATGCAGCCTAACTCGTTAGAGAAGCATCTGTCAAGGAAAGTATTGATAAGCCAGGAAGTGAACAGTTAAGCCTGGTTCACACTGCAAGAGCTTTTTATTAGCACTAGCGATTGTTAAAGCTCTTGCTAATGCAATGCTATGGGGGATTTTTATAAAATCACATCACTCAAGTGAGGTCACACCCATAGCATTACATTAGCATGAGCATTTTATTCATTTTCCCATTGCTGATACCCAAATATATGCCCCTGGAAACTTCACTTAAAGAGAATCTAAAGCCACATTAAAAATGGCTTTTTAGCTTATATTCAGCAGGGGCATGTTTGCCCCTGCTAAAACGTCGCTATCCTGCTGCATAACAAGGGGTCTTTACCCCCAAATCCCCCCTGCAAAATCCACGACTTTCTTGGTCGTGGATTTTGCTGCCCCTGTGTGCTTCCGTGTGAGGCAGAGCTATGAGCTGCAGCTCTGCCTCACACGCCTCTGTCAGCGGCAGACCTCCGCCTCTCCCCCGCCCCTCTCAGCGAAGGAAGACTGAGAGGGGCGGGGAAGAGGCGGAGATTCGCCGCAGACAGACGCGTGTGTGGCAGGACTGCAGCTCATAGCCCTGCCTCTCACGGAAGCGCTTCCCGGGCACCACGGAGGGGATGTGGGGGGTAAAGACCCTTGTTATGCCGCGGGATAGCAGCGTTTTAGCAGGGGCAAACATGCCTCTGCTGAATATAAGCTAAAAAGCCATTTTTAATCTGGCTTCAGATTCTCTTTAACAAGCAGGAGAGTAGATACAAGTACTGCTTTATTTACCTCGTCGTTCCTGATCACCACACCACAGCCGTTCCTTTCTGTCGCTGTCATCGCCATACATTATACTAGGGGCACAGTTTCCATGTGGTAATAACCGGGACACATGGGCAAATAAAACGTGCAAGTTCTATTTATCATAAAACATTTTATTTTAAAACTGTAATGGCTAAAAAGAGATTTTTTTTCAATTTATTCTTATTATTCCCTTTAAAATACATATAAAATAAAATTATTAGCAAAAAGTACCACCCAAAGAAAGCCTATTTTTTGGTGAATGAAACAATATAGAGATCATTTTGAAGTGATAAGTAACAATAAAGTTATTGGTGAATGAATGGGAGCAGCGTGATGTGAAAATTGCTCTGGTTTTTAAGGGGGGAAAAACCTGTGGTTGGGAAATTACTAAAATTACAAGTGCTTAAAAAAAAGCTCTTAGGGCTCGTGCACACCTAAGTGGGAATCGTACGATTCCCGCTCACCACAAACCGCTAGAGTTTTTTAAAACCGCTTAGCCCATGTTATCCTATGGCAGTGTTCTCACTGTCGCAATCATTTTGCGATAATACCTGCAGCATTTTTGTGGCGATTCTAATCGCGATTAGCATGTATAGAACCGCTAATCGCGATCATTGTCATAAATTACAAATTTGATCAGGAGTCTTCAGCCAATCAAGAAACATCAGTACCGCCTAACAACTTAAGTTTTCTAAATTTACAGCTGGCTTCAAACTGAAATGGAACGTTAATTTTGATATCATTACAAAAAAACCTGTAAAGCCCGGATATAGGTTTGTAGCAATCTTAAAGTGTTAGTGAAATTTTACGCAACTGTACTGTAAAAACCACAAAATTCAGCTCTGACCAACTATGAATACTACAGTACTTCCATTACTCGTTTTCACTCGGTGTTACAATACAAGCTTGTCACAGCCAAGAGGAGTCCTCTCCAGCCTATACTCTCATACTCCGTGTGTAAATATTAACACTTTAGTAGAGGGGAGTGGGGACCCAAAAGTAAAGCTGGCCATACACTAGACCGATTCTCTGCCGATCGGCAGCAGATTCGATCACTGGGATCGAATCTGCTGTCACATCGTTTCCGCTACACGCTAAATTTCGATCTATCCCGTCCGATCCAGTCGATCGCTCCGTGCGTTAAATCACCGTCGATCGCCCGCGGGTAGGAAGCGTGTCGCTAGCGGCGTTCGAGTGCCCGACGACCGACGCAATAGAGGCCGCATACATTACCTGCTCCGCCGGCGCGACTGCCCCCGGTCACCGCTGCTCCGTCTCCGCTCTGGTCTGGTCTCCGGGTCTGGCATGCTTCACTTCTTCTAGCCCGGCAGGAAGTTTAAACAGTAGAGAGTGCTCTGCTGTTTAAACTTCCTGCCGGGCAGGAAGAAGTGAAGCATGCCGGACCCGGAGACCAGACCAGACCACCACGGAGACGGAGCAGCGGTCACCGGGGGCAGTCGCGCCGGCGGAGCAGGTAATGTATGCGGGGGGGGGGGGGGGGGAAGCGGCAGCAGCACCACCACCACAGATTGTGAACGGTTTGAAATCGGTTCACAATCTGTTTGCAGTAAAGGTAGCCATACGATCCCTCTCTGATCAGATTCGATCAGAGAGGGACCTATCTGTTGGTCGAATCTGATGGCAAATCGACCAGTGTGTGGCTACCTTAACACTCAGTGTAATTTGCCTTCTTAAAGAGAACCCAAGGTGGGTTTGAAGAATATTATCTGCATACAGAGGCTGGATCTGCCTATACAGCCCAGCCTCTGTTGCTATCCCAAACCCCCCTAAGGTCCCCCTGCACTCTGCAATCCCTCATAAATCACAGCCACGCTGCTGACAACCAGCTTGTCAGAGCTGGCTGTGTTTATCTCTATAGTGTCAGTCTGCTGCTCTCCCCGCCTCCTGCAGAACTCCAGTCCCTGCCTGCATCCCTTCCCTCCCTGCTTATTGGAGAGAAGGGATGGGGGCAGGAACCAGAGCTATGCAGGAGGCAGGGGAGCAGCTGAGACTGACATTACAGATGTAAACACAGCCTGACAGCACGGCTGTGATTTATGAGGGATTGCAGAGTGCAGGGGGACCTTAGTGGGGTTTGGGATAGCAACAGAGGCTGGGCTGTATAGGCAGATCCAGCCTCTGTATGCAGATAACATTCTTTAAACACACCTCGGGTTCTCTTTAAAACAGAAGATATTGTGTGAATTCACCTTTAAGTGCTGCTCACTTAAAGCTGAATTACTGAAAATATCTTCTGTTTTAAGAAGGCAAATTACACTGAGCATTGTAGGAGTAGGTCTTTTTGGTCTCTTTTAGTCCCCTATGCTTTCCTAGTGGTTTTGAGTCACCCTGAGCTGCTTGTTTACTGGTTCAAGCCCCTATCCCATACAGCCATAACAATCCCTACCATGTACTGAGGAGGACCAACAGTCCAAAACTGTCTGCATGTGGGGTCGATGTAGCTCTGTAAAATTTAGCTATAGGCTCACTATACACCATTGGTTCTGGATGTAAGGATGGCTTCAGAAGCATAAAGAAAAAAAAATGCATATTCAGCAGCGGTACATTGCGGGTAACCACCGCTGCTCACTTAAAGCTGAGTTATCGCAAATACCTTCTGTTTTAAGGTAGCAAATTACACTTCCGAGGAGAGGAATGATAAACTAGATTAATTGTAGATTGAAGTACATATGGGCAGCACGGTGGCGTAGTGGTTAGCGCTCTCGCTTTGCAGCGCTGGGTCCCTGGTTCAAATCCCAGCCAGGGCACTATCTGCAAGGAGTGTGTATGTTCTCCTCGTGTCTGTGTGGGTTTCCTCCGGGCACTCAGGTTTCCTCCCACATCCCAAAAACATGCAGATAAGTTAATTGGCTCCCCCCTAAATTGGCCCTAGACTGCAATACATACACTACATGATGCATACAAAGACATATGACTATGGTAGGGAATTGGATTGTGAGCTCCTTTGAGGGACAGTTAGTGACAAGACAATATATATATATATATATATATATATATATATATATATATATATATATACTGTACAGCGCTGCGTAAGATGTCGGCACTGTATAAATAATAATAAATTATTTTTTTATTCATATAGTGCCATCGTCTTCCATAGTGCTGGTGTCCATTTTCATTTTATGGTGAAAGTGGAAACATTTTGAATAAAACATATGCATTACAAATATGTAACACATTGTTAATGAATGCATTTATAAAAAAGGAACAGAATTCTAACTCCCCCCACAAAAAAAAGGAGGGGGGTGGAATAAACAGCCGGTCAGTGAACCTGTACGGGCCCTTTCACACCAGAGGGATTTTTCGGCGTTTTAACGCCACGGCCGAAGTTGGCGTTTTGCTAGGTAAAAGAAAGTCCATAGACTTTCATTTTACCTTTCACATCTAACTCGGCGTTTTGGAGCGTTGCGTTTCAACGCTCCCAGGAGCTTTTTCAGGGCTGTTTACAGCCGAAGTTGGCTGTTGGCGTTTCAATGATAGTCAATGGAAAACGCCAACTTCAGCGTTTTCAAAGTCTTTTCAAAGCGTTTTACAGCTATCTTGTTCACTTATTTTTATAGAAGAAAAAAAAAAAAAAAAAGGACGTTTTCATATGGGCTGTAAAACTCTTTCAAAACGCTTTGAAAACGCTATGTATTGGCATTAAAGCAAAAGGTTGACTTTCAGCCTTTTCTACCGCAGCCTCTAGTGTGAAAGAGCTCGAAGGGCTGCTTGGCAGTTTTGTAGTGACTCAATACATGCTGGGGGGCTTTTTGGACCATTGTATCCAGGGGCGTAACTAGGCCCCACCGGGCCCCCCTGCAGATTTTCAGAGCGGGCCCCCTCCCCCCCTGGGGCCCGCTCGTGGCCGGTTTTTGGGTGCTGGAGGGGTGGCAGCATGAGGGGAAAGCCTTGCCCACAGTCGGCGGGGAGAGGGGAAGTTCCCCCCTCTCCCTCACCTCGGGGCTCTCCCCTCTGCGCTCCCCTCCAGCTAGTTAGTGTGTGGGCAAAGGCCAGTGGGCAGCGAGCGGCGGGCAGATACATACCTTCTTCCTTGCGTTCCATCGCCGCCTTCTCGCTCTAGCGGCTGACGTCACTTCCGGAAGCGGAAGTGACGTCAGCCGCTAGAGCGAGAAGTCTCCGATGGAATGCACGGAAGAAGGTATGTATCTGCCCGCCGCTCGCTGCCCACTGGCCTTTGCCCACACACTAACTAGCTGGAGGGGAGCGCAGAGGGGAGAGCCCCGAGGTGAGGGAGAGGGGGGAACTTCCCCTCTCCCCGCCGACTGTGGGCAAGGCTTTCCCCTCATGCTGCCACCCCTCCAGCCCCCAAAAAACGGCCCCGAGCGGGCCCCAGGGGGGGGGCCGGGCGCCTCCGCGGGCGCAGGCGCTGCAGGGCCTATTGCTACGCCCCTGATTGTATCCCCCTTACACCAGGCTTTCTCAACCAGGGTTCCTTGAGGACTCTGCAGGGGTTCCTTGGCATTTTTCCCCATCGTGGGGGAAGTATAATAGAGCACACTATAATAGGTGGTGCTGTAACAAGAAGCACTAAATTGGGGGGTCAGGAGACAGTATAATGAGTAGCAGTGTAATAGGAGATAGTGAAATTAGCAGCCTAACCTATTTAAAGACCATGCCTCCTGAAAAAAAAAATGTAGGGGTTCCTCGAGACCAAAAAATTGTTTGCAGGGGTTCCTTGAGATCTTAAAGTTATTTACAGGGTTCCTCCAAGGTAAAAAGGTTGAGAAAGGCTGCCTTACACACTCCAATGAGTTCTGGTTCACCATGAGCTTGCTGGTTAGTCAATACATGCTGGGATTCAGCAGGCTGATGCATTTCACAGCACCACCGCTAGATGGCGGCATCTGCTTTGCTTTAGCTGGCTGTGCACTGCAGACAATAAATTGTCAGTTCCCAGAACTTGTACCAGGTGACTCTGCCTGGAAGGGGATTAAATTTACAAGGCTGCCTCCTGGGGAGATAATTAGAAGGGTTATAATCCCTGGCAGGTAACCGGAGGGGCTTTTCACCAGAACCTCCACTTCTACTACTACAGTGTGCAGCATAACATGACTGCCATAATAATAAGTAACACACTCTGAACAACAGGGGAGAAGCAGAAAATCCAACAATAACTCCCACTGAATCTCTCAGTAGTGTGCTGTTCATCTTATAACTAAACTACTTATCTTGAACCTCTGGATATAAAACTACTGATGACCGCTGCAACTGTGGCTCTGATGCAGCAACACAGGAAAAGACTAAAAGTGGCCCAACTCAATGGCTGCACATTGTAATGGTTCAGGGCTCTGCCTCTGACACAGACTACCTGGGTTCGAATCTCGGCTCTTCCTGTTCAGTAAGGCCCGGTTCACATTAGCGGTGGCTATCCGGAATAGCCGTGCCGGAGCCGCACCGCATGCTGGCCGGACGAAACGGACGCACGGCATAGCAATGTAAGTCTATGCCAGGGTTCACATGTGTCCGTTTCGTCCGGACCGGAGCCGGACCGGATCCGGACTCCGGTGTCCGTTCCAACATGCGCTATTTTTTGGTCCGGCTCCTCCGGCAGCCGTATCCGGGGCGGAGCCGGACTGCACCATCCGGCCAATGGAAACCAATGAGAACCGGAGAGCGCACAACACACTGGCAAAAAATCCGGATGTTCTACCCCACTTCCTATGAGGATTGTTGCGGCGATATTGTATCGGGGACACATGGGCAACCATTTTGGAGTGGAGCAGCACGAGCTGGAGATGTTGGCAGCATGTTGGAGGTGGAGGTGAGTGCTAAACAGCGGAGGGCCTGATTCCACAGGTCCCCCTTCTGCTGACCTCCCAGACCCCAACATTTTTTTTTGTTTTTATACAGGTTGTTATCTGTTTAAGAATCCGGATCCGGACCGCAACCGTGTTCATACCGCACGGAAACCGTATGCAACCGGACCGGATCCGGACAGGAACCGTACGGTTCAGGTCCGATCCGGCTCCGGTGCGGTCCGGACATCCGGTGCGGTTTTTGCAAAACCGCAAGTGTGAACCGGGCCTAAGCCAGCACCTATTCAGTAAGGAGACCTCGGGCAAGACTCACTAACATGGCTATTGCCTATTGAGCACGCCCTAGTGGCTGCAGCTCTGGCACCTTGGGCTTGATTCACAAAGCGGTGATAACTCAGTTATCACGCCTAAAAGACTTTAGGCGTGATAAGCCGTGCAAAGCTGAGTTATCACCGATTTTTGCTGCTCTTAGCGCGAAGCTCCCGCGCGCAAAGTTTTGCGCGCGCAAACGCACAGGCGCGCGCGCAAAGTCCCATAGGGTTCAATGGGCGCTTTGCGCGCAATCGCGCGCGCAAAACCTTGTCTGCGGAAAATTCGCACGAGTTTCTTCTTATCTTGCCTAAAGTGAGTTTAGGCGTGATAAGGGGCTTTTCACAGGCGTGCAAACACTTTGCACCGCTTTGTGAATCAAGCCCCTTGAGTCCACCAGCATAATATAAATGTTCTTTATATTGGCTTTATATTGGCGGTGGCTGGATGGTGTAATGGTTAAGGGCTCTGCCTCTGACACAGGAGAACTAGGTTCGAATCTCGGCTCTGGCTGTTCAGTAAGCCGGCACCTATTCAGTAGGAGACCTTAGGCAAGTCTTCCTAACACTGCTACTGCCTATAGAGCGCGCCCTAGTGGCTGCAGCTCTGGCGCTTTAAGTCCGCCAGGAGAAAAGCGCGATATAAATGTTCTGTGTTTGTTTGTTTTTCTTTGTCTTGATGACCACCAGATAGACCATCTGATAGATCCCTCTCTGATCAAATCTGATTGGAGAAGGATCTATTTCCTGCCCACAGAAAGATTTCCGCATTACATGGGTGGTCCAGTGATCGTTGTAATATCGAACTAACTGCAGCGTACCTGACCATGCCAATTCAAGCGAGATCTCTCGATTTGTCCAGAAATCGACTGAAAATATCAATCAGGCTGCCATATTGCACCACCAGTCTCTGCTATATTCAATCATTATGATCAAATTGGCCAGATGTTGATGCCACAAATCAAGGGTACTTCGGTGACTACCGTAGATGGCACAGTGTAAGTGGGTGGTCACAGATCTAGGCAGGACACAGGTTCTTAACATTATGTGTACCCAGGGCCGGCGCTACCATTAAGGCAAAGGAGGCAGCTGCCCCAGGGCCCCAGAGCTTGTAAGGGCCCCCAGTGGCTACAAGCGGAAAAAAATTTCAAAATCGGCCTTATAGTTTTTGCGAAAATCAATTTTAAAGTTTCAAAGGGAAAAAAAAAATACACATTTAAAAACCTGCCGACTTTAATGGTTAATAGCAAATCCACCTTAAATGCTAGAAACCCTAAATTTGCAAGATATGTCAAGGAGATCATTAGGAATAAGAGGAAAAAATTTTTCAAAAATCGATTTTAAATTTTCGAAGGAAAAAAGTATACTTTTAAATGCGGTAAATGTCACTTTTAGTAGCAAACCAAACGGTAGTGTAATTTTACATGTATCAAACGAAAACGCAAAACATTTCCTGACAGGGTTTCCAGGGGGTCCATACGCAGCCGCAGCGCTTTGACCAGGGATCGCTATACAGCCGCAATATGGCTGTATGAAGATCCCTGGCATTCATTCCTATTTTCCCAATTTTTTTTTTATGTTTAGAGTGTGGGAATTTAAAAAAAAAAAAAAACAATTATGTGGGGTCCCCCCCCTGCCCCTTGTCCCCCATGCAGGCTGGGATAGCCAGAATGTGGAGTTCCGACCGATTGGGACTTCACACCCTGACTATACCAGCTGCAAAAAAAGTCCCCTAATGCCGATTTTTGTTCCGGGGTATATGTTGGGGGGGCCCCCCAGGTTTATTTTGCCCTGGGGCCCCATTGTTGCTTAAACCGGCCCTGTGTGTACCCCTGGGGCAGGACAGCTTTAGGTAAACTGTGTCCCCCAGCCACTTTGTAATATTTTATTTATGGTAGAGTGCGATTTCATGCATAAATACAAGCAATACAATACAATACAATAACATTTGTAAAGCGCTTTTCTCCCATAGGACTCAAAGCGCATAAAAGTCGCAAAGCGCATAAAACAAGCAGATAAAAGTCGAATCAGACACTTTTTTCAGCGTTCTGGATATTGCAGGGGGCATCGTATTCAGCATTGCAATCTTAGCACCCATTCCCACTGCATAGTACCATACTAAAATTAGGTTAGCCAATTCTTTTGGAAAATTTCATCAAAATAATATGCATCGTATCACTGTGCACAACAAAATGTAAATCTAAATCACCACCACAAACACTGAAGCAACACATTTCAGAAAAACACAGCATGTGTCTCCTGGCAAAACCTTTTTACCACTACGGTACACACAACAGGTTTAATATACAGACCTACGGTATAGAACACCACAACTGCTCCCTAGGAACTCCTCTTCCTGTTCAGCGACTCTAAACTCTTCTCTCTACCTCCAACCTCCCCCTTTCTACCTGTCCAATTATCCTAAAATTCTACTTAGAAACTTCTCTGCCTTAAAGAACCACCGTCACAAAAAACTGAAATATATGTAAACATTTACAGATAAGAGGTCACTTTCTTCCACAGTAAAATGAGCCATAAATTACTTTTTTCCTATGTTGCCGTCACAGTAAGTCGTAGAAATCAGACAGAACTGACAGGTTTTGGACTAGTTCATCTCAAGCTAGCTGCAGGTGGGGATAAAGGTGGTAAAAAAAAAAGTGATAAAAAAGTGATATGAAAAGTGGTGTGTGTGTGTGTGTGTGTGTGTGTGTGTGTGTGTGTGTGTGTGTGTGTGTGTGTGTGTGTGTGTGTGTGTGTGTGTGTGTTTAAGCAACAATGGGGCCCCAGGTCAAAATAAACCTGGGGGGCCCCCCAACATATACCCCGAAACAAAAATCTGCATTAAGGGACCTTTTTTGCAGCTGGTATAGTCAGGGTGTGAAGCCCCAATCGGTCGGCGCTCCACATTCTGGCTATCCCAGCCTGCATGGGGGACAAGGGGTTAAAAAGTTTTAGGAGGGGGGACCCCACATAATTTATAAAAAAAAAAAAAAAAAATTCCCACACTCTAAACATAAAAAAAAAATATTGGGAAAATAGGAAAAAATGCCAGGGATCTTCATACAGCCATATTGCGGCTGTATAGCGATCCCTGGCCAAAGCGCTGCGGCTGCGTATGGACCCCCTGGAAACCCCGTCAGGAAATGTATTGCTCTTTCTTTTGATGCATGTAAAATTACACTACCGTTAGGTTTGCTACTAAAAGTGAAATTTACCGCATTTAAAAGTATTCTTTTTTCCTTCACAACTTTAAAATCGATTTTCTCAAAAACTATAAGGTCTTTTTGAAAAATAGTTTTTTCCTCTTATTCCTAATGATCTCCCTAACATATCCTGCAAATTTAGGGTTTCTAGCATTTAAGGTGGATTTGCTATTAACCATTAAAGTCGGCAGGTTTTTAAATGTGTATTTTTTTTTTCCTTTCAAACTTTAAAATCGATTTTCTCAAAAACTATAAGGCCGATTTGAAAAAATGTTTTTCCTCTTGTAGCTACTGGGGGCCCCTACAAGCTCTGGGGCAGCTGCCTCCTTTGCCTTAATGGTAGCGGTGTGTGTGTGTGTGTGTGTGTGTGTGTGTGTGTGTGTGTGTGTGTGTGTGTGTGTGTGTGTGCAGGGGCGTAGCAATAGGTGTTTAGGTGTTGCAGAGGTTGCGACCGCATCGGGGCCCTTGGGCCAGAGGGGCCCCGAAGGGCCCTTCCTCAACTACAGTATTAGCTCTCTATTGATCCTGTGCTCATAATAATCACTTCTATAGATACATTGAATAGTGGTACTTATTATCAAACTGATCCCCATCCCCTTCTTGCACCTCTGACACTGTAGTTGCCATTGGCAGGTTTTGGTGCGCCTTATCAATTGTTATGTATAGAGTGCTTGGGGGGCCCCATTGTAAAACTTGCATCGGGGCCCACAGCTTCTTAGCTACGCCACTGAGTGTGTGTGTGTGTGTGTGTGTGTGTGTGTGTGTGTGTGTGTGTGTGTGTGTGTGTGTACGTGTGTGTGTACGTGTGTGTGTACGTGTGTGTGTACGTGTGTGTGTACATGTGTGTGTGTACATGTGTGTGTACGTGTGTGTGTACGTGTGTGTGTACGTGTGTGTGTACGTGTGTGTGTGTGTGTGTGTGTGTGTGTGTGTGTGTGTGTGTGTGTGTGCGTGTGTGTGTGCGTGTGTGTGTACGTGTGTGTGTACGTGTGTGTGTACGTGTGTGTGTACGTGTGTGTGTACGTGTGTGTACGTGTGTGTACGTGTGTGTGTACGTGTGTGTGTGTGTGTGTACGTGTGTGTGTACGTGTGTGTGTACGTGTGTGTACGTGTGTGTGTGTGTGTGTGTACGTGTGTGTGTACGTGTGTGTGTACGTGTGTGTGTACGTGTGTGTGTACGTGTGTGTACGTGTGTGTGTGTGTGTGTACGTGTGTGTGTACGTGTGTGTGTACGTGTGTGTGTACGTGTGTGTACGTGTGTGTACGTGTGTGTACGTGTGTGTACGTGTGTGTACGTGTGTGTGTACGTGTGTGTGTGTACGTGTGTGTACGTGTGTGTACGTGTGTGTGTGTGTACGTGTGTGCGTACGTGTGTGTGTACGTGTGTGTGTACGTGTGTGTACGTGTGTGTGTACGTGTGTGTACGTGTGTGTGTGTACACATATATATTTCAAAAGTGGGGCTTTAATGCCAGCCATATTTGGTAGCAACTGATTCGTTTGAAAGCCATCACTAAAGCAAAATGATCTACTGTATTTTTTTTCTCAGTCCTATAGTTTTATTTTAGTACAACAAGTAAACAATGATGATGATGAGAAATATATGATCTCATTTTTACCCTCATTGTTGTAAATGATTAATTAAAAAAAAAATCAAGCTGTGAAAAATGATAAAATCAACATACATTAGATACATTCACTTCTGAACCATCTCAAAACAACTAACTTTCTACACAACCCAATAGAACGTTGAGTAATGGAATTTTTTTCAACTAAATAGGTCCAATTTTTCTCCCATCGGTTCCCAAAAATTGATTAGCATTAACCCTCCTGGCGGTTTGCAAAAAAATCGCCAGGGGGCAGCAAATCTTTTTTTAAAATTTTTTTTTTTTTTTTTTTTTTCATGTAGCGAGACAAAGTCTCGCTACATGATAGCCGCTGCTCAGCGGCATCCCCCCAGCCCCTCCGATCGCCGCCGGCGATCGGAGATCCGGAGATCCCGTTCAAAGAACGGGATCTCCTGGAGGGCTTCCCCCGTCGCCATGGCGACGGGCGGGATGACGTCATCGACGTCGTGACGTCAGAGGGGACTCCGATCTGCCCCATAGCGCTGCCTGGCACTGATTGGCCAGGCAGCGCACGGGGTCTGGGGGGGGGGGGGGGCGGCCGCGGCGAGAGGAATTGCGGCGGATCGGCGGGTAGCGGCGGCGATCGGGCACTGCACGCAGCTAGCAAAGTGCTAGCTGCGTGCAGCAAAAAAAAAATTATGCAAATCGGCCCAGCGGGGCCTGAGCGGTGCCTTCCGGCGGCATAGCCCGAACTCAGTTCGGGCTTACCGCCAGGAAGGTTAAACTGATCATTTCATTTAATTCCAATCAGTCAACAAAAAGTGTTGGATAAAAATTGAGTTAGATATAAAATGTTGACCTATGCATGACCCCCTTAAAGGGACACTTAAGTCAGACAAAAAAATTAGTTTTACTCACCTGTGGCTTCCAATCTATGCAATCTATGCTGCTATAGCATAAATCATATACCATATAGCAGCATAGAGGGTGCTAATGTGTCTGGGAACGTGAAGAATCACTCGCATCCCCAGCCTGTCAGCTCCTGTCACCGAAACAGGAAGTGGCTGCCAGCGGGGCCAGGCGGATTGGAGGGAGACGGCGAGGGCACCGGACAGCTGCAGCGGGCTATTGGAAGCCCTAGGTAAGTAAAACTCATTTATTTTTTTTTGACTTAAGTGTCCCTTTAAGCACCAAATAAGGTACGCTTTTATATTATTTAAAAAAAATTGCAATTATAATTAGATTTGAAACAATAATTATTAAGTTAATATAAAAATTTGTCTGAAGTTAAGTTTTAAAATGGTTGATTGAATTAAATGTGCTCAACACATTTGATAATAAGATCACATTTCACTGTAGAATTACCACAAATTGACTGTCCAGATTGGAACTTTCACTTTTATAATAAGATTGGCATAAACAATCCTGCTGCACAAGAGTTTTTGTAATCGACAAAATTGTTGATTTGTACGGTAATAAACAAATTAATTTTCTGTTTCACCCCACAGCCTGGCTAAAAATTTCCAGCGCTTCAAACAGATGGTACCTTGAATACTGGTACCTTCCTGCAATAGAGTACTGATGCTATGAGTCTATCCAGAAACTCCTCCCCTACTGTAGGGTTAGGGCCCTTTCACACCAGAGGGCTTTTTCGGCGTTTTAACGCCACGGCCGAAGTTGGCGTTTTCCTAGGTAAAAGAAAGTCCATAGACTTTCATTTTACCATTCACACTAAACGCCGCGTTTTGGAGCGTTGCGTTTCAACGCTCCCAGGCGCTTTTTCTGGGCCTACCGCGGCGTTTCTCATTACAATTGATTGTAATGTATAGGCGTTAAAACGCCTTCAAAACGCCTTCAAAACGCCTGCAGCCAAAACGCAGCGTTTTAGCCTTTCACCGCTGCCTGTAGTGTGAAAGAGCCCTTAGCTGCATAGAGCAGGAGCCTTTGCTACTTCTATTCAATTGAGGAGGACCAATGAGATGCAAATAATCCTTTTATTCAAATTTCATGTAAATATTATGCAGCTTGAACCACTACTTGTTTTGTTGAAGCGATCACCAAATTCACAACTAATTCAATATCCATTCTTTGGAGCAATTGGATTGTACTGTGTATGGCCGGCTTTGAGAGAATAATTTAGACCATTAAAACAAGTTAAAACATTTTGCTTTACTTGACTGAATATGCAAAAAGTTGCAGATCCACTTTAGAATATACCGTATGCATATCTATGAATTTGGATATTTTGAGTAAGCATGAGAATAAATGGAAATTTCAATTTTGTGAATTAGTGTTTATATTGTGCAGACATCTTACGCAGCTCTTTACAAAATGCAGTCATGTCACTAACTGTCCCACACAGGAGCTAATATAGCCACGTGTGTTTTAGTCTAGGGTCAATTTAAGGGGAAACCAATTAACTTATCTATGTTTTTGGGTTGTGGAAGGACACTGGAGTGTCTGGAGAAAACCCATATAGACACGGAGAGAACAGGTTACATGGACCTAAAGATCACCATACAAGGTGAAAATTACGTTCACTCCACCAGTCAGTCATCTCTTGACCACGACAAGCCCAGCTGAAACTTTCCAACTAATTCTGAATAGTTCTCACGTTAAAGCACAATTTAGTGTGGTGATAAATTTGTTAACCCTGCGGTTGGCAAATTCCAAAGCTTTTCTGCGTCATTGAGCTGTACAGCGCCAGGGCGGTCAGCGGCTTCTCTCGGAACATGAGAACGATCAAGTGGAGCAATTTGTAAAATTGATCACTAGCCCCTGAATAATCTCTGAATGGTGAGGAGTCCATTGCTTGCTGGACTGGGTTTTAGCAATTAACCAGTAGAAGGTTAGCTCATTTATGAATAATATGCGATTTAGAGCCTAGAAAAAAATGTTTGGTCCTGCGAAAGTTTATAGATGGGTAATTTTTAAAGCCTTATTAACCATGAGTGGACAAGGCAATTTCTAACAGCAATCAGGATGATAAAGGAACATAAACCATGCACAGAAACAAAGTGCTGGACAGAGTACCAAGTGCGCCTGCTAGTATAGTACAGTTTGCTTCCTCTCCACTCTGGATTCAGCTGGTGGGCAGATCAATCTGGTGTCACCATGTAACATGCAAATCAGCAAGAATGATGCCCAACTTCCCATCAAGCCTGCATTGTAGTCGGAACTATGTGTCTACATGGAGAGGCAGAACTTGTAGCTTACAGTGGTGAGCAATTGTAAAGGTGGCCACTAATCAGAGCCGGGACAAGGTCCTCCAGCACCCAAGGCTGAGACACCACAGTGCGCCTCTCCATCCCTCCCACCCCAGCCGTCACACACTGATTGCTATTAGACTAAGAGGCACCCCGGGGCCCCCAACCCCTTAATCTCTAGTTATATGGCTTGCAGTCACTGCCATGTATCCCCTTTTTATATTTCTCTCAGTTTCAAACACAATAGGGGAATGATAGCTGAGTGAGTTGTGCGCCCCTCCTACACTGCGCCCCGAGGCTGGAGCCTCTCTCTCCTCTGCCCTGCCACTAATGATATAACTCCATGGCCAATCATTGCCATATGCAGCGGTACTCGATAGGAAATTATCCGTCATGCCCATTAACAGCCGAATTCAATTTCACTAGGCAATTCAATCAGATTAGTGGAATCAATGATACATTTTTTCGTATCAATCTCAGCGATCTGATTGGTTAGCAGAAATTTGGCTGTTTATGGGCACAACAGAAAAAATTGATCCCCCATTGAATTGTACTGTTTGGATCAGCATCAGAAAAGAAAACAGTTGAGTCAGGCACTGCAGTGATTACTGTTTTAATGGTGTTCCGAATTTAAGTGAATCACCATAGTTGTATCAAAAATTGTGACATTCAATAGGTAGGTACAAAACATCATCATCAATGAAAAAATCGTCATGTGCAAACCTCTTGTGCATTCAAACAGTTGCAAGAGGAGGATGTCCTACCATATCAAAAGGTGGCGGTGGTGGGTGCAGGGCAAAGACGGTAGCCTAACGGCCGTTTCGCACGGCGGTGCTTCTTCCGAGGCTGATCCACCATCAGCCTCGGAAGAAGCACCGCCGTGCGAAACGGCTGTTAGGCTACAGTTTTTGCCCTGCACCCACCACCGCCACCTTTGATATGGTAGGACATCCTCCTCTTGCAACTGTTTGAATGCACAAGAGGTTTGCACATGACGATTTTTTCATTGATGATGATGTTTTGTACCTACCTATTAAATGTCACAATTTTTGATACAACTATGGTGATTCACTTCAATTCGGAACACCATTAAAACAGTAATCACTGCAGTGCCTGACTCAACGGTTTTCCTTTCTGATGCTGATCCTATGTGTATACTCCATCAGTTATGAGCACGCAGTATTTATTGCAATAAAAAGGTGGCCTTTAGAACATCTCTCCATCCTCATACCCAGTGATACGGCTACAGACTTTGTAGTGCCGGCAACCCTTCACTCTTTGAATTGAATTGTACTGTTTATGGGCAACTCAGTCTGCTGAAAGTAATCTGTCCAGCCAGGAGGGGTCTTTAACCACTTGCCGACCGCACACTCATAACGTGCGTCGGCAAAGTGGCAGCTGCAGGACCAGCGACGCAGTACTGCGTCGCCAGCTGCAGCCTAATTAATCAGGAAGCAGCCGCTCGTACGAGCGGCTGCTTCCTGTCAATTCACGGCGGGGGGCTCCGTGAATAGCCTGCGGGCCGCCGATGGCGGCTCGCAGGCTAGATGTAAACACAAGCGGAAATAATCCGCTTTGTTTACATTTGTACGGCGCTGCTGCGCAGCAGCGCCGTAAGGCAGATCGGCGATCCCCGGCCAATCAGCGGCCGGGGATCGCCTCCATGTGACAGGGGACGTCCTGTCACTGGCTGCACAGGACGGATAGCGTCCTGTGCAGCCCAGATCTCCCGGGGGAGCAGGTAGGAGAGGGAGGGGGAGGATTTCGCCGCGGAGGGGGGCTTTGAGGTGCCCCCCCCCGCAAAATGCCAGCCAGGAGGAGCGATCAGACCCCCCCTGCACATCATCCCCCTAGTGGGGAAAAAAGGGGGGCGATCTGATCGCTCTGAGTGCCCTTTGATCTGTGCTGGGGGCTGCACAGCCCACCCAGCACAGATCACCTAAACCAGCGCTGGTCCTTAAGGGGGGGTAAAGGGTGGGTCCTCAAGTGGTTAAGCCTGTATGCATATTTGCACAACTGCAGCATCCATAGCTACAGTGTGAGTTTCCATTTAATTTGACAGTCCATTTCCAAAGGTAATGTTTATAATTTACACTGTTTAGCATGATTACATTATGAATTTTCCTTGATCAATTTTTTGAGTTCGGTTTTAAATACGCTGTATAGCCAGCTGGCTAAATACCATAAGTTAAAGTCTGGAGATAGGATGCAAAACCAATCATTTGCATCACAGCTTCAAGGACAATAGTGTTATCTTTGTGGGCAAAATAATTCCTGGGGTCTGCTTGAAACTAACTCAATGCAGTAATATCCCTTTAGGCTGGTTTCACAGTGGGACCTTACAGGCGCACGTTAGAGCAGCCTGTAACGCACCCCACCGCACAGCAATGAAAAATCAATGGGCTGTTCACAGTGCCCACGTTGCGTTACATTGTAACGCTCCGCCATAATATAACGTACTGCATGCAGTACTTTGTAAGCGTCAGAGCCGCGTTAGACTGCTTGCACATGCTCAGTAACGTTGGGGAGGAGCGGAGAGCGGCCAGGCACATGGCTAATTATTATTCACTGCACTCAGTGACGTGCAGTGTTTACTTCCTGGAGCGGCCGCTCTGTGCGGCGATTGGCTGGCGGGACCACGTGATGCCGCATGTGTCCAAGAGTGCGCATCACGGAATCACTGACGCCAGAGTGAGCTGCACAACGCGTCTCACTGACGTCCAAAGCAGGGAGCACCAGGCGTTGCGTTAGGGGCACGTTATGCGACCATAACGTCCCCTAAAACGCAACGTCCTGGTGTGAAACCAGCCTTATAGTAAACTCAGAGAGACTGAGAAAAGTAGTTTATTATATCAGAAATGGACATATTCAAGCACATAAGTATACTCCAGTACTGTATCTTAATTCACAATAACCGTAAAAAAAAAAAAAAAAAAAGTTTTGTATATCCTAAAGTCCTCCTTGTAGAGCTCTGGGCTTTTAGCACGGGGAGCAATGCTCTCGTGCACAGTTAGGGCTTGATCACACTATGAGCGTTCGATTATTTTTTTTTAAGCACTGGCGATTTTAGAAATCGTAGAAGCGCTTGTGCAATGATTTGCTATGAGAGTGTTTACATGTGAGCGTTTTGATTTTATTAAAACTGCAAACGCGCTACATGTACCATTTTCAGAGCGCTTTGGCTCAATGGAAGATGTAAGGAAATTGCAAAGCACTTTGTATTGCAATTTCCGGAGCACTTATGAATACATTGTATTTATTAATTTCCGGGTTAAAGAGATCTGTTCCTGACTGACGTCAGGAAGTGAAAAAAAAAAATCATCGCTGAAAAGGGCTTTTCTAAGCGGAAAGCATTGGAAAAAGCGCTATAGAAATCACATTATAAATCGCTCAGTGTTTGTAATAGCGCTGGCGATTTATAACATGAACAAGGCCTGAGGGTCCAGTGTGTCCACACTCCTCTAATGTCTTCAGTGCAGATCCCTTATGCCGATAGCACTGAAGATTATTGGCCAACAATTTTGCCCTTCGTATACAGTAAGGTTGTGAGTGACTGTCTGACAGGGCTTTGTGGCATTCACCATTGCCGTGACCGGAATCTGTGAAGCAGATGGGGGAAGGTAGGTGGAATCAGGTGTCAAAAACTTCACTTCTGTGCCAAGTGAGAGAGAACCTGGAAACGAGGAGGAGACTAGAGGGAAACTACCCAGCGAGGCACCACCTATTTTTCCTACAGATAAATATTTTATTTTTGCACAGAGCTTGACTGTAACAGTATTAAATCCCTTTTCCCATGATCCAATACAAAAATGACTCCTAAACCATTGCATCTTCCAGTTTAAAATTAGCAATAAGCTTTGTCGGTAAAGATAATGTTGCAAAACGTTCTCGTAAAACATTTCAACCTGGACAATAAAAAATCTCATTAAATCTTATTTCAGAGGACATATATGACAAACAAATGATTAAAAGCTAGTATCCGAAATATTAATTTTCTATTCAGCTTTGTCTTTTTTAAATTTGTATGCTTGAAATTTTTTTCAGAAGCAAAATTCACATCAAGAAAATCATGAAAAGCAGATCAGAGAAGAATATACAAAACACAACAAATCTCTATAATAAACTCATTTCTGCTTCTCGGGGGAAGCATAAATTACTGCAGAAAGTATAGGCTGCAGAAAATTGGAAATAAAAAAAGCAAGAGGGATGAAAATTGCTTAGTTTTGTGAACAGGCAAGCCAGTGGGAGGGGTAAACTTTGGGTTGACTATTTTCAAAAAGTAGAAAATAGAAATTAATCACAATACAGCTACAGCTGCAAATTTTTCACTGTGACTTATTTTCAGGGTTAATTAGGAGTTTGAACAAGAGTAAAAGCGCAAGCTTGGTGCTCACTCTCCGATACACCCAGGGAAACTGGTGACCCCCTCGGGGTGTCAGGGAACAAGTATCTGAAAAATGCACAATTCTGCTGACCTGCTCAGGCCGGGACCGGAGACAGGGAAAAGCGGGCGAGCTGCAAAATGAAGGGATGGTGACAATCCCCATTCAGAGAACACCTGGACACCTCACAAAACATGACCAGCAAAACCTTCTCTTTGCAGCGAACTGAACCCGTCAGTTCGCCTACTTGTCAGCGGCTGGCGATGGGGGCTCCGAACTGACACAAGAGCCCTAATTAAGTGGAAAGGGCCCTTCTGTAACTGACCTGCCGAGACCTTTGGCAAAGCATTTAACGTGATTAGTTCAAACATTTTCTTTTTCTTTCTAAGTGTGAATAGAGCCCGAGGGCGGGGGGGATTTGTGTGTGGCCCCCTGCCTATGAATGGTGCACTTGTCAACCCCCCCCCCCTTCTCGGACGATTTCTCCAAGGAAACTGTATGCTCACCATACAGAAAGCTCCTCATTGTGTCCGGACGAGAGAGGTGGAAAAACCTGTGCACAATATGTTGTGTTCACTTGTAAGCACACGGCCAACCAGCGCGGCTAACAGAGCATCAACAAACGCCAATTAACTGGTCATGTAAAAGAGAACGGACAGGGGGTTCCTGCAAAAAAACTCAAGGCAGGAACAGGAACCGGACCCCCAGCAGTCCCGTCGACCTATTACAAGAAAAGGGGGGGGAATAAAAAGTCATCAGGATCTGCAAAATCTGAGTTTATCGAGGCGAGGACAAGCTACGAATATAGTAATAAAAGGTTGTCCATGCTGGTGTTTATATTTACAGATGAGTGACCTAAATGTTATGTTTATTTCTGTCTTATACTTTGATGTACAGGTAGCTGGGAACTGATTAGTAATGGTAACATTTGCAGATGTCTATTGTTCTTTTAGTTTCATCTTCCCCTTTTAGTTTCTGGAAAGCAAATATCAATCATATATATTTTATCTAAAATATTGATTTTTTTTTTTAAACTAAATATTGTGTGCATGACTGCAGTGGTAACAGGATTAAAACCGATCTAGCTGAAACATTTTAGTGAATAGATCTGCGTTCCCTGTAAAATACTGTGGATTTTGTCAGAAAAATAGAATAAAAATCATCATGCGCTTATGGGGACATTAAATGTGGTGGGGACATTAAAGTGAAATCTGCTAAGGAGTAGGGAGTAGTGGCAATGGTTAAATATTCTTTGTATAGCACCGCAGAATAGGCGTCAGAGCTATGGAAATTTTTTAAATATCAACAGCCATAAATCTAAATATTTTTAGATTTTTCGCTGTCTACTCAACAACAAATGAATTTCAGACAAGACAGACCTGAGTCTATTTTTCAGGAGTCTTGGTGAAAACAAATGAACGCAACAATTTTTTTTTACATGTACAAATCTGACATCTAATATTTGTAAAAATTATGGAAAATCCACAGAAATCCATGTTAATAATTTCATGAAAGCCTTATTTTTTATGAACATTTTAAAAATAACATACTAAACATGAAACAAAATAGGTCTTTCAAAAACGTACTACAGATATTACCGTATTGTAATTCATAAATTACCAATTTCTACAGTTAAAGCCTCCTTTTAGATCTTTCAATCTCTTTTGGATCAGGGTTTTTATTTCGGTTCAAACTCATTTTTGTGTATACTATAATGTTATGGATACTGTATATGTATATATGTGTGTGTATATATATATATATATATATATATATATATATATATATATATATATATATATATATATATATATATATATATATATATATATATATATATATATATATTACGGCAAGAGACCTCCAAATTTATATTTTTATATACTTAAAATGATTATCAATGATAATCGACATTAAACACAATAAGTAGCAATATTACCATTAAAAACACTGACAAAACTAATACAGTACTGACAAATAATGCCTTTAAATACACAGCTACTTTTTTTCTAATACTTACTATTTATGTTATATTAGTATGATTGTAATTACTGAAAACATGTTTGGTTATTACTATTAGATTTCTAGGGAAAGATAATATATTTATAACACAGACTACATAATACTGTGTTGATCTGGACACAAAATAGCATTCTATGTGCCAGTTAACATTATCATCATTATAGTAAAACAAAAGCATTCATTCAACATTGATGTCATAATTCAGATCACGTTTTATGCCCAGAAATCTGACGCAGAAGACAACCAATTAGTCCATATAGGAACCCGGTAAAGCAGTCAATCAAATAAACAAACAAAAGATGCCGGTAGGTGGGTGGAATGAAGGCTCCAAATAAAAACTTAATAAAAATGATCAGTGCAAGAGTGAAAAATGTATGAAGAGATCATGAATGAATGACAAGAATTTATGACTGTAGAAAATCACACCTAGATAGATACATTTATTTAACACAGATCTCATTCTAATGCGTCTGCTACAAAATGCATCCAGTACCTTACATAGGTATTTACCATCTTGGAGGATTCCAGGTTTTGAGGCGTTACCATCTGAAAATAAAATAGAATTAAGCAGCAACATTTTATTTTAACATAATTTAGGTAAATTATTATTTAAAATGTAATTTATCTTTTTTTTTTTTTTTGCTTAATTCTATTTGATTTTTATACATAGAAATGAAGGGCAGCATTAAATTTACTTTGACGTACATTTATATGAACAAAAAAATAATAATGGTTTGCATTCAGTGTGCTGAGAACCACCTCTGCTGGCAAGCACCGTTTAGGGATAAGCGTCTACCAGCTTTTACTTTAACCCTTTAATGTTCGGCCACCAACGTTGGCAACAACCTGAAGTCTGTAGGCAAGTGTGAAACATCTGGAAAAATTCAAGGTAGTCTTAATACTAACTTGTGCAAGGATGAAAGCTACTGTTTGAATAAGAAAATTATAATATATATATATATATATATATATATATATATATATATATATATATATATATATATATATATACTGTATATTCCTGCGTATAAGACTACTTTTTAACCCTTGAAAATCTTCTGAAAAGTTGGGGGTCGTCTTATACGCCGGGTGATACGCCCTATCCTATTACCGCCTCTCTGATCTCCCTGCAGAGGGAGCGCAATCTATTCTTCCATACCGCTCTGATAAACAGGTAGACAAGGAGAGCTGACCAGTCTACTTAAGGGGAGTTGACCAATGCAACAAGTCAATTGACTATATACTGTTATATACTGGGTAACACATACAGTACAGCACCAGTATCTGTTCATACACAGCACCAGAACATGATTTTTTTATTTTTATTTTAATTTGATGTGCGTTGGAAGAGGGGTAGTCTTATACGGCGAGTATATCCCAAACTCTATATTTTAACTGGAAAAGTTGGGGGGGTCGTCTTATACGCCCAGTCGTCTTATACGCCGGTATATATGTATATATGTATATATATATATATATATATATATATATATATATATATATATATATATACACATATATATATATATATATATATATATATATTCCCATCAGCTCAATAAACACTTGATAAACATGGTACTGAAGGCAATAGTTTAAGATTGGACGTTTAGTCTTTATCCATTTTTATAAGATTGATTTTAAAACTAGCACAAAAGACAAAACTAGCACAAGAAAAAAATTTGAAGAGTTCACTCAAAAGCATCAATTGATTATGAATTATTGACTTTCTTTGGTTTCAGATAGAAAAAAAAATTAAAATTCCGCCAGTTAATAATTAAATTGAATTAGATGGAATGTTGATAAACAACCTAGCTATTCATCTAAATTTTGGGAACTTACTTTAAATAGTTATGATTATTGTATTGAATCCATCAATTTTAAAATGTCTTCACTTCTGCAGACTAGCCTATGACAATGGAGTCTCCAAGAAAAATGAAATGCCGAAGGCGTTAGGGCTTCTATACACCAGCCAATAGTTCAACGTGATTAACAATGACTTCTGCTGCAGACCTATTGGAAGCAATCGATAAACCATGGCTTGTGGATGGACATGCTGGTAAAGTTCGACTAGTCCTGCTCATGTTGCAGTGTACATGCGCAGCCCAACAGCTGGTACAGAAAGGAAGAATTTATCAGACAATACATTGTAAACGTGGGTACAGTATTTTTGCTACAACGACCAACAGATTGATTGTTGATCTAAAAATCAATCACAACAATTAATTGCCTGAAAGACTGCCTGAGGTTTGATGTTTGTGTAGACAGAGGATGCTGAAAAGCTTGAACATCCATCTGAGCTTCATAAACTGCTTCTTCCCCTCTCCACCCCCCCCCCCCCCCCCCTTCATGGGCAAATAAGTCATCAGAGATTGCAAGATTTCAGGTTATGAAAATGGATGTTAACCAAAAATTTGTATCTACTCCAACTACGATGTCCAGACTGTTTGAAAGACTATATTTTATTTCATCTCCAGGCACAAGTGTCTCCCTAGTTCAGACAGAGCAGCACTCTGAATAGAAGTAATTTCAGCAGCAAAAAAAATTGCTTACAGCACACCTTGGTCCATACATTTTTGAAAAAGGACTGCAGACTAAATAGAAGTCGGAGTTAGCATTATTCAAGGTCCTGTGCAGAAGTGAGCAGCCAATAATCTTTTACAGCTGCTTCTTGTTAATGCCCCACATTTACAAATAATGGCATGACAACACGTACATTTCATAAGGGTGACACAGTAATTTGAGAGCTGGAAAAAGCTGTTCGTAACGTATCTGTAAAATGATTAGTATTAGTTACTAACACCTAATCTGTTCCCACACGAGCCGTCCCTTTACCAATGCCTAACAGACCCACTTGTCGCAAGAGTTGTTGATATTTATATGCCCAACCTTAACCTATTTTCACACGAGCCGCCCCTCTATCGAAGCCTAACTGTAGCCACCCCCCTCACAGCAAAATTCACTGATATTTATGCCCAACTTTTTCTCACACAGGTCCGCTTCCTACCAATACCCTACGCTAACTCCCCCCCCCCCCAATTTCTGCAGATATCTGCACCTCCTTCATTGCTAAATCTATCTTACACTGGGTTGCCTAATCCCAATATTTATCAGGAGCTCACAGCGCTTAAATTACCGCATTGGCGCCAGCATAGCCGCAATTAACATTGCAGTCTACGGGGCGCCAATTTTACCACAGCAGGCACCCAAATTACCTGCTTTGGTTATGACAAACTGGTTCTGTTGGGTCTAATAACTGGTTTAATTGATTGGGTTAAGGGTCTGTGCATGGCAGTAAGTGAAAAAGAAGAAGAAGGGAAAAAAAAAAAATGAATTATACCTGTTCTGTGCACAGAGCAGACATCACCATGATTACAGCTTTCATGCAAAAATAAAAAAAATTACACTGGAGAATTCAGCAACAGGGAAGAAGTATGTCTTGAAACTCTGGGTATCTAAAGGTGGGTACACACGTCAGATAAAAGTCTTTGGAAAATGAAAGATCACAGACCAATTTTACCTCCTGATCTGTTCCTGCAAAAGATCCGTTCCTGAAAAATGCATTCAAAGCCTATGATATCTGCAGATCCTCATACACACCTTGTTTAATGGACCATCATCTGCAGATCAGACAATTATCTGCAGATCTGAAGATCCATCCTGGTGGATCTGATCTGCAGATAATTGTCCGTTAAACAAGGTGTGTATGAGGATCTGCAGATCTCATAGACTATGAATGCATTTTGCAGGAACTGATCTTTTGCAGGAACAGATCTTTTGCACATACTGATCTTTTGTGTCTGTACAGCATCTTTGTGTGCAGCATCTTGCAAAGATTTCTGTCTGATGGGGAGTTCAGCTCCATAGAATAGACTGTGTAGGTATGGCTCTCATACTACATGGAAGGGGGTACAATTGGTCTGTGATCTTTCATTTTCCAAAGACTTTTATCTGACGTGTGTACCCATCTTTACTAAAAATATGCCTGCGAGGAGAAGTATTTTACTTGCTACTTCAGAAAAGCTTCCTATGTAAGGATGGTCAATGACTTGAAAATAATTTTGAGCTGATACAGGCTTTCAAAAATGTTATAAGCAAATGTATGCAGCTTTAACATGAACCAATCATTTTTTTTGAACCAATCAAATCCTGCTGAGGAAAAATTTGATTGGTCCATTTTCAAGCTGCATGCATTTGCATAATCCTGCATAAAGTATAAATTATTTTCATCTTATTGACCCTATTCCTAGGTTTTTTGTCTTCATAGCTCTCTTCTTCCCGACTTCCCAGTTTCCTCAGAAAAGTACATCAAGCTACCATTTCCATGATGGATGCCAAATCCCGCCCTTTACAAAAATAGGCACTATGGGATGGCAAGGGGGAGTTGCTTTGATAGACAGGACAGCTACCAAACCACTATTGGGAATCTATGTGGTGTACAGCCCACAAACATCCCTCATTTGTGAAAGACAGCACTGTCGGGGGAGAACAGGGGTAACAAAGAAAGAAACCTGGATCTGAAGACTAGAGGGGACTCCCTGGGGGCAATCAATGTTCGACTGGCAGAAATAAACATATTAAGAGGACCATTTTTTTTTTCATTAGATTTTCATTCTATTTATTTTTATCAAATGTAACATTAATCTATTAAAATCATAACATATGTAGGCAGGGAGAGGGAAAAAACCTAAAAAGATAAAACACAGAGAAAAGGGAACCCCAATAGTGCGGTACGTCAGACAAAGGTCAAAGCGTGTGAAAAGGTGGTTGCAAGAGGGGCAACCAACCACAAGAGGCAGGTGGAGATGTATAAACCCACCTCAACTAGGGTGTCCAGGAGAAAATGGACCACTGGTCCTGATGGTGACAAGGCCACACAGGGCGAGGGTACACCCCTTCAAAGGAGGGTGAACAAGCACAGAAGGGAGGAGAAGAGGTGCTCAGGGGTGTGTTCAAAACCAATAAAATGAGGAAAAAAATGAGGTTGCTTACCTGTTACCTCAATGACAAAATTCATATAATAAATGACAACACGTTTCGTGGGACTGTGCCCAGTTCCTCAGGGCGATCAAAGTGTCGGAGTGTGCTTGGAGCCAAAATTAGGACACCTATAATTTTGGCTATGAATTTTTTCTCTTTTAAAACACCTGGGCTTCTCTTCTCCTCCCTTCTGATTTTATAACATACGCCTACCAGTAAATAATCACTCAGTGCAATCCTAAAAGATAAATGGCCCCAGCTGTGACTGGTCCTAATGCTATTCTGTCTGATTGGTTGCGAGAAGGCGGATGAGTGAGATCTGGGGGTGACCGAATGGGTTAGTTCTGAGCTTCTTTGCAGGCTAACGAACATTATATGTAGATCAGACTACTAACTATTCACAGCGTCCGTCCCCAAATACTGCTGCTGCTTCTAAATCCTATGTGGCTACAGATGACCGCAAAGTCCCAGTTATCCAGCACCCACAGGGATTGGCTGATGCCAGATAAGTGTACTTTCTGGTTGCTTGAGACTGAGTGTTAAAAAAAGGCCTAACTAATGCAATACAATCCCGACTCTGTATACCTACCATGAACTCTGTATTTAATGTTAAAATACAGTAATTGGCAGTATATTAACCTTGTGAGGGCCATGGAATCCTGTCTTTAAGCACAGCAAAGCCTACAAAAGCCTAAGAAGTTGGCCTTCACCACTGTAAGTACTGCCGAAGATTTGTTCTGGTTGGTTGAGACTTCTGGTTAGTGGAGTCCTGGATAACTGGGACTCTGCTGTACTACCCCCAAGCAACACAGCAGTTTATTCTGAGTTCCTGATGTTCAGATTGGTTGACAAAGAGGCAGGGAGGCTTGGAGCCAGCTGTGTAATTAGTACGGAAATACTAATAGTAAAGGGATTGGGGTTTTCATACAAAGGTGTGTGCTGCAGCTGCACATAAACCATGATTTATGATGAAACATGGTTGCATTAAAGTGTACCAAAGACGAAGCACCCTCATGTATTTTACCATTTAATCAGGGGGACATTAGAGAAAACACCTAGCCGGCTCTCTGTTTCATCCTTCACTGCTCAGCCTGCTTGTTATGAGCCCTGACCAAATTCCCCACTGAGCATTCAGTCTGACTTTGCTCAGAATCATTATAGCTGAGTCTGTCTTCTCTGATGTCTTTTCAAGCCCAAGCCTGCCCCCTTCTGGCTCTGCTTTCCTGTTCTGTATACTTGCAGCATCACAGAGAGCTGTTATGAGATGGGAAGAGCTGCTGATGCTGAGAGCTTTTTTTTTATCTCCATTTGTCAGTCATAAGAGGTTTTTACAAATGCGGATTTCATTTTGCACACAGCCCACTAAATGTGTTTTTTTTAATGAACTGTGTTTTGCATGAAGTTAAAGTAAAAAAAACAAAAAAACAGCACACCAGAGCGGCAAAAATACCAGGTATAGTATTTATTTTGTAAAATCTATCGGGGGATAGGTTTATTTTGTGCCAAAGCGTTCATCTCTGGTTTCCTTTAAGGGTAAAGTATAAGAAAGTGAATTAACCCCAGCTGCTTTCTGATAAGCTCTTGCCGACCACTCCACGCCAATTGGTGTGAACGCGTCCCAGGACCGCTCCGCGCCGATTGGCGTAAACGGTCTTCTATGGGGCTAGCAGAAGAGTGCATCTCTGCTTGGAAGATCGCCGCTCGGAGATTGTTAGATGGCAAAACCGCCGTCTAATATACCTGTACAGCGCTTCAATCTAAGGCAGCGCTGCACTGGGGACAGGTGTGTGTGTGTGTGTGTGTGTGTGTGTGTGTGTGTGCGTGCGTGCGTGCGTGCGTGCGTGCACACATTCATAAGGGTTTAGGTTTACTTCTAGTAAATACTTATGAGAGATTAACGGAATTTACTGCAATTGAGTAGAATGTTGGCTAAGCCGTTATGCTAGGTGATACAAACTGGTACTGTTAATCAATTCACTGTTTATCGTTCACATTAGCGCCCAGTATATGCACTGTCATATACATAAGGCATTTAGGTATTATACATTTCTAACCATTGCCATGTGCTGCTGTTTGTATTATTTGATGTAACCTGAGGATATGATACACAATTGGCTGAATCTTTATTGAAATTTTGAAGTTTAAGGGAAAAAAATGAATTAACCCTTGGACTGCCAGCTAAATTTTGGAAACGATGTTAACCGTCACTGCCGGCTAGGTTTTAATTGTGCTTATTTACGGTCTTCACCAAATGTACTGTACATGTACTAAAGTCCACATTTGTATTAGAAAACACAGAGGCGCCAAAAGGATAAAACAATGTTCAAATTAAAATTAGGGGAAGAGGTACTCACCTCCCCTTAGAAGATTCCACAAGATAAACCTTTCAAAAGTATCCTTTAATAATGTACTCCTATTATTGCGACGTGTTCCGTGGGACACAGCCCGCTTCCTCAGGCAGTGGAACCGGAGCACCTGATCCATTATCTAAGCGAGCGTGGCGCCTCCGCTTGCTCTGATAACGGATCAGCTGCTCCTATTCCACTGCCTGAGGAAGTGGGCTTTGTCCCACAAAACGCATTGCAGTTATTGGAGTACATTATTAAAGATACTTTTGAAAGGTTTATCTTGTTGAATCTTCTATGGGAAGGTGAGTACCTCTTCCCATAATTTAAATTTGAACATTGTTTTATCCTTTTGACGCCTCTGTTTTTGATACAAATATCACTGGTCCAACTTTGGTGGAGGGGTCTGCCCCCGTTTTTTTCCTGCCTACAGAAAGTGACAATTAACTGCTTCAGGACCAATGGACGTGCACGCGGTGGCAGCCCCAGGACCGCCGATCAGCGTAAAGTCCTGGGGCTGGCCTTTGCAGTAGATCGCGCGCGCATCTCCGCTTGGTAGCCTGCAGTCTCCCAGCGGCAATCGCCGCTTGGAGACTGTTAGACAGCGAAACCTGTACAATTAACCTGTACAGCGCTGTGATCTAAGGCAGCGCCATACTGGGGACAGTCGTATGACACAGCTGTCCCCTCTGTTGCTGAGGAAGTGATCCGCTGTCATAGGATGAAGCCTATGACAGCCGATCACGCTGATTGGTTGGCGGGGGGAGGGAGGGGGAAATATAAAATAACTGAAAGAAAATAGTTAAAAATATTACCAAAATAAACTAATAAATATTAAAAAACAACAACCAAAAACACCTGGGTGCGATGAGACCCCACCAACAGAGAAAAAGAGAGAACACCAGGAGCCCAATATAGTGTAGTATATACTGGTAATGTATAATTGGAAGAGTAATAATATTAATTTAATACTCACAAACCAGGGTTACCAATTAGGCAACCACTGTCAAAGCAGGTGGGGAGATTGTCCTGACCCCACTCAGGATTAAAAAGTCGCTCTCTGTAGTAGAAGAAGGAAGGGTACAACCCTCCACCAAGGGTGGACTTGATGTAGATAATAGGATAACAGAGGCACCAACAGGACAAAAAAACCAAAAGAACTTAAAAACCCATCTTGGTAATAGAGGAGGCAGTGGTGGACTTACCTCCTCCAAGCAGAATATACGACTGGGATTTTCAGTCAAAACAATTTTATTGGATACTCCAAATAAAGTGCAACGCGCTTCGTGGGGTACAAACCCGCTTCATCAGGCAATAACAGATAGGAGTAAATAGCATCTGCCAGTATCATCAACGCTGAGCGCTCAGCGTTGATACTGGCAGATGCTATTTACTCCTATCTGTTGTCCAATAAAATTGTTTTGACTGAAAATCTACAGCCGCATGTTCTGCTTAGAGGAGGTGGGTCCACCACTACCTCCTCTATTACCAAGAGTTCTTTTGGTGTTTTTTGTCCTGTTGGCGCCTCATTTATCCTATTATCCCCACCAACAGAAAGCGGCTTGGTGGCGCTATCCCCACCAACAAAAACAGTTGGTGGCGAGAAAATGGGAGGGGGAATCACTTGTGTGCCGAGTTGTGCGGCCCTGCAGCGAGCCCTTAAAGCTACAGTGGCCATTTTTGTGAAAAATGGCCTGGTCTTTAGTGGTGAATCTGCTCTGAGGAGACGGGTCAAGTTCCCCTAACTACTTGATAGTGGTTTCTTGTCAGCAACCGATCTCCCCGTGTATATCTTCTATTGTTTTCTTTTGCCATATTGGACTGAAATACTACACTATAGTGGGCTCTCTATTTCGCTATTATTTTTTACAAAGTTCACATTAGTCAGTAAGGCTGGTCATTGAGGTGCAAATAGATGTGAGATGATTAGGAATTAAAGAGACACTGAAGTGAAAAAAAAAATTATGACATAATTGGTTGTGTAGTACAAATAATTACTAGAAGATTAGTAGCAAAGAAAATATTCTCATTTATATTTTCAGTAATAAAGTGTTTTTTTTTTTATAACATTGCATCCTCTAAGATTTGCAGTTTACACACTACTCAGCATTCTAAATGATTTTACAGAGCAGGCAAGTGAACTTTTGAACCCTTTTCTGCAGAAGAAAAAACAATACAATGACTGACACTTGAGAGAATAAGCTTCGGAAGACAGAGCTCTCTGCGACTTTGAAAGTCGTGGAGCTCAATGGCTCTTTTGCATAGAGAACAACTGGAGTTTCTTAACTCCTGTACTGGAAACATTAGACTTATGTCTCTGCTCCTAATGTTTTATTTCTTAGCTGTACTACACATACAAATCATATAAATTTTTTTTTGCTTCAGTGTCTCTTTAAGCCAAGTGTGATACAGACTTATGCAAATTATAATGATAAGCTCAAATGTAAATTAACTTACCATATTTTTAACAAAATATAAAAGACACTCCAGACAAAAACCAGGGGAAAAATATACTAAACCTGGTGCGTCCATAGTCTAGGAGCATCTTGTTTCAGTGTTCCTCAACCCTCAGCCCACCAACAGTGCATGTTTTGTGGAAATCCACAAAGGTGTTTGATCAGCTCTGCTGAGACACTATTTATCCCACCTGTGAATGTTTGTGGTTTCCTGCACAACATGTACTGTTGGTGGGCCTTGAGGACAGGGTTGGGGAACTCTGTTGTAGATAAAGACAAAAAGAGAGCCCAATATAGTGTAGTATGCAAAACAAGGGGTTGGAAATGAAAAGTATATAATGTGTATACTCACAAACACGGGTTACCACCTAGGTAACCACTCATTAGGCAGGTGAGGAGATTAGACCTGTCCTCACTCAGGATTAAAAGTTGCTCTCTGTAGATAAAGAAAAATGGGGATCAACCCCTCCACCAGAGGTGGATATTGATAATGTAAGAGTAAACAGAGGCGCCAGCAGGATAAAAGGTTCTAAAAGGCTTAAAATCCCTCAGGAGGTGGTGGTGGACTGGCCTCCCCGAAGCAGACAAGATACCGTCAGTTTTATGACAACAGGTTTATTAATATACTCAAAAACAAACAGTGCAACGCGTTTCACGGGTATGCTCCTGCTTTCTCAGGCAATAAACAGATAGGAGTACACAGTATAGTCTCAAGGTCACGAATAGACAGAGGCGCTATTCGTGACCTTGAGACTATACTGTGTACTCCTATCTGTTTATTGCCTGAGGAAGTGAGAACATACCCGTGAAACGCGTTGCACTGTCTGTTGTAGATGTTCCTTAATTACGGTGTCCTTTGTCCCCCCATGTGTCCTCCTTTGTCCCCCCATGTGTCCTCCTGTGTCCCTTTCTGTCCTCTTGCTCCCTTGTGTGTCCCCCACTGCCCTGAATTAATGACAGCAGGGGCAGCATGGTTCACCTCATCCAGCAGCTATCAGAGACCTTTCCTCTCCTTCACAACTCCTAGTGCCAGCCTCTGCTGATGACATGATCAGCAGAAGCCGGGGCTATGGAAGCAGTGAGGGAGAGGAAAGGTGTCTATTCGCCGTTGAAGCCAATGGATGAATTGTACCACGCTGCCACCGCTGTCATTGATTCAGGGGGAGTGGAGGACAACACAGCACACAGAAGGGGACACAAGAGAAAACACAGGGAGTCCCTGACATTGCGGCGGGTCTGCGGTTCGTATCGGTGGGTGTTCATAAGTCAGGAACTCCATGTATTTGGAATATAAAACACAGCGACTTTTCTTCCTGTTTTGGGAGGGGGAAAAAAGTGTCATTCTGAAAATATGGTATATCTTGCAGTGAAAGCATTTGTTTGGTTCAGTTTTAAGCTGCATAGATTTTCAGTAACATATGCATAACTCTGCATAGAAAGTTGGCGACTTTGTACTAAATGTCGTTAGAGCTCCATGGCAAAGGAATATGGGGAAACAATTTTCTATAGATGCCCATGGCACACGGAAGTAGTTTTGTACTAAAACACCTTTAGGCATCCCCCCAAGAATTTCTGCAGAGCACCAACCCCCCTGAATATCTCCAAAGAGCACCATCCCTACAAGAATCTCTGCAGAGCACCAACCAATCGGGAATCTCTGCAGAGCACCATCCCACGAGAATCTCTGCAGTGCACCATCCCACCGAGAACCTCTGCAGAGCACCATTCCAACGAGAATCTCTGCAGAGCACCATTCCACCGAGAATCTCTGCAGAGCACCATCCCCCCAAGAATTGCTGAAAAGCACCAACCCATCGGGAATCTCTGCAGAGCACCAACCATCGGGAATCTCTGCAGGGCACCATCCCACCTGAATATCTCCACAGAGCACCATCCCACAGAGAATCTCTGCAGAGCACCATTCCAATGAGAATCTCTGCAGAGCACCAACCCCCCTGAATATCTCCACAGAGCACCATCCCTACAAGACTCTCTGCAGAGCACCAACCCATCAGGAATCTGTGCAGAGCACCATCCCCCCAAGAATCGCTGAAGAGCACCAACCATCGGGAATCTCTGCAGAGCACCAACTCACCAGGAATCACCCCCCCCCCCCCCCTCCTAAATGTCTCCGCAGAGTAGCATCCCTTAGGGAATATCTGCAGAGCACCAACCCATCAGGAATCTCTGCAGACCACGAACATAACTGCCCTCCCCCCCCTTTCCCCAGAGAGCAAAAGCTCTTAGGGAATCTCTGCACAGCACCAAATCTAAAGGAATCACCACAGAGCATCAAATCTCAGGGAATCTGCAGAACGCCAACTCTCTGCAGAGAAATTTAAGAAAATCTGTAACGAAAAAACTTCCCCTAGGGGGCACTCACCTCGGGTGGGGGAAGCCTCCCATTGAGGCTTTCCCCGTCCTCCTCGGTCCCACGGTGGCGGCGAAAATCCTCCCGGAGCGCTGGCGATGTAAGCATTTACCTTTTGGCTCCAGCGCAGGCGCAGCATCCGCTCCTTCCCACGAAGATAGGCGGACATAGCCGATCTCCGTCGGGCCGCTCTACTGCGCAGGCGCAAGTCTCCTGCACTTGCACAGTAGAGCGGACCCGACGGAGATCGGCTATTTCCGCCTATCTCCATCAGAAGAGTCGCAACAGCGCCCCCGCTGGAGCCTGGAAAGGTAAATATTGAACAGGCTGTCGGTTCTGTCAGGCCCTGTTTGGAGGGCTGCAGTGAGACCCCCGTGGGACAGAGGAGGATGGAGGAAGCCTCCTTAGGATCCGGAGGCTTCCCCCTCCCGAGGTGAGTATCCCCCAGGGGACATTTTTCTTTTTACAGTGTCTCTAAGGCCCACACACACGGCAGACAAATGTCTCTGTAGACACGCGATGGTTCGTGCAACAACTGTGCTCTATGTATGCAGCGTGCAACAAATCCTGTCTGCAGACTAGCACTGTTCCGAGCGATTTGAATTTTCGATCGCTCACAACTTTGGACATGCAAACCGTCGTGCAGACTTGGCATGTTGTGCCGTGTGTACGACTGTTTGCTAGAGATGGCAGAATTATTTCCAACAGGCCT
This sequence comes from Hyperolius riggenbachi, assembly GCF_040937935.1. NCBI lineage: Eukaryota > Metazoa > Chordata > Amphibia > Anura > Hyperoliidae > Hyperolius > Hyperolius riggenbachi. Next base: position 32,956,255 of record NC_090655.1, on the reverse strand, counting down.
ATGCGTAACATCCGGCGAACAATCATCGTTATGTAGTCAGACAGACTGCTTCCGCTGCGATATCGATACGGATGTTGTCGCGTGTGTACATTCGTCACTGGGGCGAATGGTTGCTTGTGCCCGCTTGTGCAAAATCGCTTTGTCTTTTGTCTCTGGCAGCTAAAGACAATTGTATGTTGTGTGTATGCACCATTACACTCTAGGAATCCCCGCAGACCACAAAATCTCTGGGAATCTCTGTAAAGCTCTAAACTCTAGGAATCTCCTCAGAACATCAACTCTCTGGGAACCTCCCCAGAGCACCAACTCATTGGGAATTACTGCAGAGCACCAACTCTCTGGAAATCTCAGCAGAACGCCAACTCTCTAGGAATCTCCGCAGAACACCAACTCATTAGGAATCTCTGCTGAGCACAAATTCATAGGGAATCTCTACTGAGCACCAACTCTCTGGGAATCTCTACACAGTGCCAATTCTCTGGAAATCTCTGCAGAGCACCAATTCTCTGGGAATCTCTACTGAGCACCAACTCTCAAGAGAATCTCTGCAGAGCACCAACTCTCAAGCATGGGCGTAACAATAGGGGCTGCAGCTCATGCGCCCGTGGGGGGGCCCCAGGCCCCGCTCAGGGCCGTTTTGGGGGGCATGAGGGGAAAGCTATGGCCACACTCGGCGGGGAAGGGGGACGGTCCCCCCCCCTCCCATTGGGCTCTCCTCTCTGCGCTCCCCTCCAGCTTCAATAACCATATGTGTGCAACAGCGGGCAGCTACACACCTTTCGTGCGCTCCAGCGTAGACGCTTCTCTCTCTAGCCTCTGACGCGACTTCTTGTATAAACAGGAAGTCGCGTCAGACACTAGAGAGAAGCGTCCGCGCTGGAGCGCACGGAAGGTGTGTAGCTGCCGCTACCCGCCGCTGCACACATATGGTTATTGAAGCTGGAGGGGAGCGCAGAGCCCGATGCGAGGGAGGGGGGAGTGTGACCATAGCTTTCCCCTCATGCTGCGACCCCTCCAGCCCCCCAAAACGGCCCTGAGCGGGTCCCGGGGGGGGGGGGGGTATTAGTGGGCCCGCTTAAAATTTCTGCAGGGGGGCCCGGTGGGTCTTAGTTACGCCCCTGCTCTCAATGGAATCTCTGCAGAGCACAAACTCTCTGGGAATCTCTGCAGACTCTCCTTCTGATCCTATGTCTAATACTTTTAGCCACAGCCCCACAAACAAGCATCGAGGTCAGATGTTCCTGACCGAAGTCAGACTGGATTAGCTGCATGGTGTGTGATTAAGCCACTGCTGCAGCCAAGAGATCAGCAGGGCTGCCAGACAACCGGTATTGTTTAAGCGGAAACATTCATATCTCTCTAAGTTAAGGTTTCCTTTAAGAAGGCATAATTGTACTCAGCACAGCTGTTTGGGGATCTTTTATAACCATCAAAAAAAATTCCTGTTGGTATTAGCTGGGAATTTAGAGACTGTATCTTTAACAAATAATTCCCAAACACTCTGCAGTATACGGTACAGGAGTTAGTAATACGGCCTTTGCTGGCTTGTACTGAATGTATTGGAGGTATCGAAGGCCTGTATGCCAGCACGGCACATCAGGGGCTTTTAAACTAAATCGCTTTGAATATTAGACAGAAATCTGTGCCCGGTAAATGGGCGATAATTCTCTATAAAGCCAGGGCCTGGGATGACCCTTCCTCAATCACTGTCCAATTCTGAAGGCAGCGCTGCCCATCTCTCCTCTCCAGCTGGGCCCGGCTTTGTGAAAGCTATCCTCCCCTACATGGGGCGCGGTAATTTCTGCTGGATCTCCCACTGAGGCCACAATGGCCAGCCGGGAGGCTCCAGTCATCAGCACAGCCTAATAAAGGATCCTCTTTGTCTTATGGTGGCGGTCTATTGTCAGTGGAAGCACAGACTCCGCCAGACTCCCCCCTAACGAGGCGAAAGGCCGCCTCTGCTTCAGTCCTCCCCGCGCCCTTCCCCACCTCGCGCTCCGGCGCCGGGCCTCTCTGCTCATCGCATGGCTTACCGCAGCAGATCGCTCCGATGATCAGGTGGTAATTGTCTCGGAGAAATTCTGCCATTTCCGTCAGCTGAAAATGTCACGGCAATTCAAAAGCTCTTAATAATTTCTCCAAAAAGGGAGGAAGGGGGAAAAAATGTCTTGAAAGCAGGTAGCGGGGCGCAACGCTTAATCTGCGGTCATTATGCAGCGCAATAAGATCGCAGGAGGGAGGAGGAGGAGGCAGCAGAGTCGTTTAAAGTTGAGGGGAGAAATGTTAAAGTTTGTTTAAAGTACATAGAGATTCCTCTGTAGACTGGGTGAGCTTAAAGGACATCCGAGGTGAAAATAAACTGTTGAAAAATGATTATATCCATCCTCAGTCTCCTAAAAAGGACTTAGATATCCCAGTTATATTTTATATTTAAATCTAGTTTTTATTGTTTCATTGTCTCTGCTCAATCACACCTTCATTGAAGTATGTCAGAGTTTAAATTATGAATCATTTACCCTTTTTATCTCTTTCCTGCTCTCAGAAGCCAGTTACTGACAGGAAAGTGTTTTATGGCTGTAATTTCTTATCAGTGAGGGTTATGCTATAGTCTGACCCAGTCCGACCCAGACAAAAACTGCCACTTGCATACCTTTTTTCAGGCCGAGAAAGAAAAAAAGGAACACAGCATAGTCATTTGTGTGCATGGCACTGTACATACACGTCAATCATTACACGTCATGTCGGTTGTCCTGTAGCCTCTTTGGCGGTAAGCCCGACCTGAGCTCAGGGTAGGAAAAATGAGCTGCCAGCGGTAAGCCCGAGCTCAGGTCAGGCTAGGGAATTCTTTGCTGTTTAGGGCAGCTATGCAGCGGGACTCCAGCATCACCCCCTGGCTCTCCCCGGCCTGTCCATGTCTTTCGGTAGCCGCCGGGATCCCCATAGCCCCGCTCTTGTTCCGGGGACCCGGCGGCCAATCAATGCGGCGGTGCGGCGTGACGTCACCGGGGGCGAGACAAATATTTAAAGTGGCCCTGAAGAGTCTCGCACAGGGCAGAAAAAATTTAAAGTAAAAAAAAAAAAAGCTGTGTGTGTACACATATACAGTGTGTGTGTATCTATCTATCTATACATACACACATACCGTATATGTATATATATATATATATGTATATATATATATATATATATATATATATATATATATATATATATATATATATATATGTATATATGTGTATATATATATATATATATGTATATATGTGTATATATATATATATATATATATATATATGTATATGTATATGTATATATATATATATATATATATATATATATATATATATATATATATATATATATATATATATATATATATATATATATATATATATATATATATATATATATATATATATATATTAGCATGTCTAATTCCTCCTCATATTAGCATGTCTAATTCCCAGGCAGAGATGGCAGATAAGCTTTGAAAGCACAGGATGACACTATGTCCAATTACAGTTGCCCATTTTTGCCTGAATTTTGACTACTCTCTTCCTGCCATCTGCATTGACGTCTACCTGGATTTTGACTACTCTCTGCCTGGCTTATTTGTACAGTTTCACAATTTTTAAAGTTTATTCATAAAATTAATTAAATCAACAAATTTGTGTTCCATTCTTTTATTTGTATGCAGAATGTCTACCAGGCTTTTATTCAGACGTATTTTGGTGAGTTATGAATGAAAAATTGGAGGCCTAAAATTCTTGAAAAAAAATTTCCGCTTTTGACTCAATTCCAGACAGAAATGCACCGCCAGGGAGGTTAAGGCCCATACCCGTGACACTTTTTCCAATCGATTTTTTGCAGCTTTTCCACAATATTGCGCAACATTGTGAAAATTTGTTAAACAAGGTTTCACTCCGCATGCGGCAATAGTTCATTTTAGAACGCCATGTTGGATTAAATAGCGGAGGATTGTTCCAATCCCCAACTTTAATGGGTTTTGCTGATATCGTGTAAATTATCATTTAAACGATTTATTGTTTTCTGATGACGCTTGGAGATTGGGCCAGATGGATCGGGGAACGATCGCACGGCAGCGGAGTTCCCGGATCCATCTGGCCGCGGGTACTGAAAACTTTATGGGCAAGGTATCAAAGATGCCCACATATCTAGCGATGATCAACCAAGAGAAATCTCTCTCTCTCTCTGATCAAATCTGATTAGAGAGGAATCTGTCGGCTGCCCGTACACCGCAGGCAGATTCCACATCAATTGTATGCTGAAATCATTCCGGAATTGGCCTTGTGACGTCACATCCGTCGCCTCGATGCTGTTCCCCCAATGGTCAATTTGCCCCCCCCCCCCCCCCCAGTGCACTATACATTTCTTGTCCGTGTCCAAAACTGGCTCCGGGCTCCTCTGTTTATACATGCACCCCCTGTGGTTGCCGGAGTAACATGGATGGATGTGTGATGTCACACATGCACACGTGTACCCCGGAAACCACCTGGGTCGTGTGTATGGACAAAGGACAGCGCCAAGAGTTAGTGACGGCCACGGACAGGTAATGTGTAGTACACTGGGGATTGGGAGGGGCGCATTGACCATTAATTAGGGGGGACAGCGTCAGATAAGATTGCTCTTTACAGCAAATTAAAAAGGTTAAAAGGTTATGTCAGAGTGCCTCTTACTGCTGTACTTTCAGCACATTATTCTTGAACCCCATTAAATACTAAACAAGGTTTGCATTTTATGGCAATGTATAACATAAACCCCCAGGAAAGGTCCGCTGCGGCCCGGAGGATTCCTGAAAGTCACGTTATCCGCTGATCTGCGCTCACCGGGTCACTGTGACCTGTATATGGCCTGGCAGAGATGTAAGTGAGTAAGAAGAGCTTAAGTGATCTTCCCATTAACAGGATCATTGTGTTAACAGGATAAACTGCTAAAGAAGATAAATCTATTTTACCTAGCACGCACACCCAATGCCCCAGCATGCTGCACCGCAGATCCATACAATACAAATATATATCATTTTTATTATTTACGAGGTCGGACGGAAAGTAACAGCAGTTTTCATTCATTTTGGACACACTATCTTCTGATTATTCCCCCATATAATCTCCTCCTCAAAACATTTATATCTCTTTACAAGGTTTTTAATCCCTTTATTGTAGTAGCCTCACACTCCTCACCTATGAGTTGGAAGAATTGGGGGCTTCATGTTGATGCTGCTGAACAGATGCTGGCATTCTGCACACATGACAAGTGATGCAGGGAGAGAAGAGGATAACTTGACAGATGCAATTTAGGGCAGAGTCTGTGCAGGTGTACTGTTGCTTTGCAGGTGGGAGGAGGGGTTAAAGCACGCAGGGCTGGACCAAGGGAGAGGTCGAGAGGCACCAATCTCTGAGCGCAGAGCCGTGATGGTGCCAAAGGTGCCCCCCCTTCCCCTGTGTAGATGAAATGTCAGCTGCAGCCATGAACTACGACTGTTAGATGGTCCAGAGGAGAAGAAGCTGGAAATGACAGGAGCATGGAGAGTTACAGGACACCTGTGACTTTATTTAAAACTAGCTGAAGACCCGGCGTTGCTTGGGTATGCATGCGGTTGTTTTTGGGTCCGCCCACTTTTTCTAACCTTGGCACAGTCAGTCAATGGCCAAGTTTGTGAGCTTTGGGGTCCTTGGCATAAATGTATAAATGGAAGCAGTTAAACTTTTCCCTGGCTCCGTCCACTTTTTTGTAACATTGACACACAGTCACTCAATAATGAAGTTTGTGAGCTTTGGGGTCCTTGGCATCAATAATGTGAGAATGTAAGCAGTTAAACAAATCTGATTGGCTGTTTTTGGTTCCGCCCCATTTTTTGATTTCAAACCTACAGTCACCTACAGTCACTCAATGGCTGACTGTAGCAGGTTCAAAGCCTCGGTCATTAACAGTGTAATAATGGCAGCAACTTAACCACCTTACAACCGCCTAACGCCAAATGGCGGCCACAAGGTGGCTCCCCCAGGACCGTGTAACGCCGATTGGCGTCAAGTCCTGTGGGAGTGGTTTGCAAGGGATCGGAATTGCGCGCTTCCCCGCTTGAATGGCACAGCTCTGCTCCGTTAACAGTCTGCCAGCGGCGATCACCGCTAGCAGACTTTTAGACGGCGTCTATTTACATTGTACAGTGTTGCAATCTACGGCAGCGCTGTACTGGGGACAGCCATGATATTCTGCTGTCCCCTGGAGAGGCTCACAGAGCGATCAGCTCTCATAGGCGGAGAAGACTGTGGTCCTTAAAGAGATTTTTAAAATAAAAACCTGAATTTTATGCAGGGCTGTGGAGTCGGAGTCGTGGAGTCGGAGTCGTGGAGTCGGGCAATTTTGGGTGCCTGGAGTCGGAGTCGGGAAAAAATGCACCGACTCCGACTCCTAATGAATTTGTAACTGTAAGTAAAATAGAAAATATGATAAAATGTTCTATTTCTCAGATAATAGTCATTAAAAATAATGTATATATACAGTATATATACAGTAATAGCTGTGCTTAGTCCACAAAAATGAAATAAACCAATCAAAATTAGTTACTTGTGCTGCTTCAATAAAGCAGTCCCTGTATTTTTAAGATCAGATATACATATTTGATTGTGACTGTATTTATGATGTGTACACAGGAATCTCTTATATATACTAAATAACATCTATGCTGTAAGAATAAAGCCTGATGTGTAGCTGTGTCACTAATAGAGATGGTCAATGAGATGGAAATAATTCTGCACTGATGCGGATTTATGCAAATGTATGCACTCTCTTTGCTGATGAAATGAAATAATTTGATATGTTGTTAAAATTTGGTTTGGTGACTACAAATTAAAGGGTACCTGAGACGGATGAAAAGTAAAGTTTTATACATACCTGGGGCTTCCTCCAGCCCCCTTCAGGCTAATCAGTCCCTCGCTGTCCTCCACCACCCGGATCTTCTGCTATGAGTCCTGGTAATTCAGCCAGTCAGCGCTGTCCGGCCGCATGCCGCTCCCACAGCCAGGAACATTCTGCACCTGCGCAATAGTGCTGCACAGGTGTAGTATGCTCCTGGCGGCGGAGTGTGTGCATGCGCACTACGCCCGACTGGCTCAAGTACCTGGACTCATAGCAGAAGATCCAGGTGGTGGAGGAGGACAACGAGGGACTGATTATCCTGAAGGCGGCTGGAGGAAGCCCCAGGTATGTATAAAACTTTAATTTCATCTGTCTCAGGTTTACTTTGTTACACAGTAGTACTATACTCTACATATGCACTCCCCACAGAGCTGCAGGGAATCCACTGAGAATGCTGTGCACATTGAACACAGAGGTGTTGTCTGTCACCCATAAACCTTGTTCAGATTGTGCATGAAGAATGTGTAATAGAGGAAGAATCTCCTCATTCCCCTGCAGAGTACCTGCACATCATTCTTACATGTACCCACACTTACATTGCCTAGGGCCTGATAGATGTTCTTTGTTCCGGTTTGTACCTTTTACAAGTACTCTTACCAAGGACTAGTTTTAGTCTAAAGGGAATAAATATAGTAGTCTACATATCCTTCTCACTTCAGTTGTCTTGTAAAATTCCTAAGCGTTGGCAGTTAAGAGACGAATTTCAGGTTACATACTTTTAATCAACAAAATTGTAATATGCAAATTAGAGGAGACGGAGTCGGTGGAATCCTAAACTGAGGAGTCGGAGTCGGTGGATTTTTGGACCGACTCCACAGCCCTGATTTTATGAGACTTCAGAGTCTCTTTAACATCAATGTCCTAACTAAAACGCTGCATCCCCGCGGCTGAACACTAACTAAATACCCCCAAACTCCACAGCAAAAATCCACGACTTTCTTGGTCGTGGATTTTGCTGCCCGGGGAGGCAGAGCTTTGAGCTGCAGCTCTGCCTCCATGCGCGTCAATCCACGCGTATCTCTGCCTCTCCCCGGCCCCTCTCAGTAAAAGAAGACAGAGGGGCAGGGAGAGGCGGCACTCCGCGCTGATGGACGCGTCTAGAGGCAGAGCTACAGCCCAAAGCTCTGCCTCCCTGGGCAGCAAAATCCACGACCAAGTTTTAGTTAGGGCATTGATATTAAAGAGATTTTTAAAATAAAAACCTGAATTTTGAGAGACTTCAGTCTCTTTTTGTGGTTAAATATTCCCCTTGAAAATAAATAGGTGAATTTTGATTGGTCGTTGTAGGTTCCATCCACTTTCCTGAATATTAACTCCAGTCACCTGGTGACCAACTGTGCAAAGTTTGAGAACCAAGAATATACATGTAACACCGCTATTCGCCACTGGGGGCAGGCGCACTATCGGCTTCCCACTCGGGCTTCGGTGGGAATAGCAGAGCCGATCAGGGCTGTTCAACTGCGCAGACGGCTTGTGCCCGATCAGGCTCGGCTATTTCCACCAGAGCCTGAGGGGAAGCAGATACTGCGCGAGGCTCGTGACAAGTGCATCCAGGGCTGGATCCCCTCTGGTGAGGAGGACAGGGGAAACCTCTACATCAGGACTGGGAAGACTCTGGATTCTTAATACCCCCTGGGAGCGCTTTATTTTCCCCTTCAGATACACTTCAAGAGACCGAGGAACACCTAAAAAAGGGGGGGGATTTGGCTACCCAAAAGTCTGTTTGAATGTGTCCATTGACTTCATTCCAAAACACCCACTGCAAAGTCGTGCATGACACTTCGGGACAGAAAACCATACTGAAAGGGTGTCCTGCTCCATGGAATGTATCTGTGTATGCCTGTTTATGGCACTGCACAAAGTATCTGTGAACCTAGCCGAGGTCTGTTATCCCCTTATTTAGCTGACTGCTAGACCTGTCTCCTCCTCCCACTCTACACCATAAATAAAGCCCCGTTATTTCAGTACACAGAGCTGAGAGAACCTCCTAGAGCAGGCAAAACCCGTCTACATCCAGAAAGCAGACTCATCCCAGAACAAGATAATGGGAGTGTCACTGTCAGATTCCTGAGTGAGCCTCTAGCTAGCAGAATTGTGGTCAGAGAGGGCAGCATGGTTTGACTAACAAGCCTTTTACACTGCTAAGTTTTTGTTCTGGATAGTGTAGTAAGAGGCAGAAAATTATATGCGATTCCCTTTCTGATTTTTAATGCATTTTAAGAAAAGTCATGCATGCAGTGTTTTTTTCAGCATTTTTTTCTAGTATTCAATGAAAATCCCACATCGGAATTGGGATTTGCAGTGTAAAAGAAACCTGAATGTTTATTGCGGTCGTACGTCCTCCATTTGTAAGAAACTCCATCACTTCCTGTCTGGACAGGTGACCAAGAGAGCCAAATACAAGCGCAAACATTATCTTTTTGCTTGAGAGGGGAAGAGTCAGAATCAACCACCACAAATTTTGACTTCTGTTCTTCATTGCACTACCAATTCACATATCAAAGGCACAAAGCTACATCTCAAGCTCAAGGTACACTAAGTGAGAAAACATCTTCAACAATGATAAAGAAAGTGATTGGAGTAAGCACAAAAAAAGCTTTCAACCCCTTTCCACATCATTCAAAACTAAAATACAAAAATTTCACGGAATTGGCTTTAAAAACTGTAAACACCTTCAGGTTATGTGCAATTCCCTTCCTATCCAGAGACATGAGAGGATGACCCTAAATATCACAGGGTAGTAACACTGCATATACACTATGCTTATGTATAAGAGATATTTGTTAGGCAACAGGAAATCAGAGCAAGTGCAGAGCAGATAGGGCGGGATTTCTGGAAAGGCCATATAGGCCAGGGCCTTGGGCGGTTGCTGCCCATAGAAGAGGGATTACTGCATATGCAAGTGAAGACTGCAAATGAGGGCAACATATGGAAGATGGAAGCTGCAGCCCATGGGTGCTCTACATGAAAGAGAAGGGCTGCTGTATATGGATGTTTCACATGGAAGAGGTGGCTGCAGGACCGGATTTGTACTCTTTACCGCCCTAGGCCACTGTCACCAGCCGCCCCCCTTCAGTAAAGGTAGCGAGATGACCTCTCCCCCCTTCCCTCCAGTATAGGTAGCCAGATGACACCCTTAATCCCTCCTCCCCCCCACCCCATTTCAGTATAGCTAGCCAGCTCACCTTCACACCGCAGCAGCCATCTGTGTCACTCATTTCTCCACTCGTCTCCAGTACAGAAGCTTCCTCTTCCTTTCTGTCTCCAATGCTGCCCAAGTCCATAGCCGTTGGCCACAATGCAAACGTGCACAGAGAGCAAGGTGGCTGCTGCACAGGCCGCTGGCAGCAGAGTACAGCGGACAGGTGCTCACCTGATCTCTCAGCATTGCAGCATTTGCAAGCTTGCAAATGCTGCACCAATTTAGCCTGCTGCTTTGGTGCCCTTCCTCCTGTGGTGCCCTAGGCCATGATCTAGGGTGCCTTGGCCTAAATCCGGCCCTGGGTGGCTGCGCATGGAAGAGTGGGCTGCGCATGGAAGAGGGGGCTGCGCATGGAAGAGGGGGCTGCGCAGGGAAGGGCAGCACTGGAAACTTTTGAAGGAAAAAAAAATTAGTATAAATCTGGCGCATAACGTTATTTGTAGCCTTGTCTGGCAGCTCTAAGCTGGGCTGGAGGGAGAAGGGTTCTTATAATAGATTTCACTTAATAGGATATATCACAATGCAAGGGAGCCATAGCATTGGTTGGTACTTTAAAGTGTAACTGTCGCGCATACAATCAAAGTTCAATTCTTTATTTTTATCTGGTAAACAAGTAATAAGGATGCTAATCAGGCAATCCAAAAGTTAAAATCACTATTACTTTTCTTGTTGATAAATGATCATTCCCCAGTTTACCTGGCTCTTATTTGGTACACACAAAAATTGGTACACAAAAAGGAAGTTGCAGGGCATGCTGGGTTGTCCTTTTTTGCTTCTCTACATTCCCCTCAGACTTAACTAATGCAGCCTGATTGGCTGAAGCCTCTTTCCCTCCTGTTTTCCCTTCCCACACCTCTATTCCTCTCTGATTGGCCAATATTTCTCATGCAGAGACAATGCACTTTCTATAGTGAAGGGCGGGCAAATCAGGCAGAGGATACTAAGGGAAGAAATGACATCAGAATTGGCTTCAAAATAGCCACACTTAAAATGGGAAATGCTAAGAAGGATTTTCTCTTTTTTACTGTAGAAAAATCACTGAAATCAAAATGTGGACAGTGCAATAGATATGTAAGAAGAGCAAGTATGTATCAACTTTAACAGCACAATGTGAACTTCACCATTCTCAATAAGGTTAGTTCACCCTACAAACCTGGAGGTGACTGGCTTCTCTGTAGCTCATGCTGCAGGTATTTTAGTGGTGCTGACTGGTGATCTGACCTCCACTGAAGTAAATCGGAAGTGCCAAACAGAGCCAGTGAAATCAATACCAAACATCTGTCAGCACTGGTTACAGCAGTCAGCACAGAGAAACTCCTACAGATGAGCCAGTTAGCACCAAGCAACTCCCACAAATGCCAGTCACCCACAAATACAAACGTGCCAGTCAGCAACAAACGCCTACAAAAGTGCCAATCACCCAACAACGACAAACGTGCCAGTCGGCATCAAACTACAAAAGTGCCAGTCAGCATCAAACCGCTCCTACAGAAGTGCTAGTCAGCACCAAACAACTACCACAAAATCGCCACCAATCACCTCCTACAAAAGTGCCTGACACCAAACAATTATGCCAATCTTCACCAAACCTGTCCTACAAAAGTGCCAGTCACCAAACATGCTTTGAAAGTCTGCTGAACACAAAATGTATTGTACTCTAGATAATGGGGGCGAGTTGACGTACTTTTAAGCAGGCCAAACAAATCGATTTCTCAAGTCGATACACAGCTGATTCGATTGCTCTGATCAAATCGGTGAGAAATCGGTGCAGCATTTGGCCTGAAAGATCTTGATCAGCCTGAAAATTGGGGTGGATTGGCAGCGGATCGGAAGCACGTCAACAGCGACGTTCCATTCAAGGAATGCAGCGTCTAAATTTGCATTCTTTAAATTCACTCCAGAAAGCACTCAGTGTTTTGTGTACAGTTCGCTATTAAACACATTAGCATTGTTTTATAGCCATTTGCAATTCCTAGTGGGTCCCCGCCCTAAATTATATAGGAATAAATATGAAAACAAACCAACAAACAAACATACCGAACCACTTGATATACTGCAGGGTGATACACATTGTTCTTTGTCACCTCTGAAGAAAGCAATGCTTGTGAAACGTGCGTCAGGCTTGTATTATGAAGGCTTTCAGTATCGTTACTATGTAGCTCATTGTGCATCTTTTTATATCTGTACGCGGTTTTACCTTTTGTGTGGGTAATGTTTTGATTTTCTTGTATTACAGGTCTATGAATATAATGTGCTCATCCATATAGAACGGCCGCGGATACGGCTAAACGAGCACAGATCTGACATTTAAACTTTTATACTGAACGGCGTATGATCGGTTCTTATAGTTTACAATAAGTGTGTTACTTTTATACTTTAATCTACAGGAATTGTTATCTATACTATATACACTGATACCCATAAGGATCCTGCACTGGAGGTCTTTCCACTGCAGGCGTGATTTATGAACTCAGCTGAAATCTTGAAGTTCTGACTTTGAGGCACCGAAATAAAAGGAAGATCTGTTAGTTTTTGTTTTTTGTCTTCAACATAAAGCTCTTTGTTTTGTGTATCTGGGGTGGGAAGCAGAAAGTCTGGTAAATTGTCCACTTATTTCTAGAGATGGTCAATGAGATGCAAATAATTCCGAGTTGATGTAGGATTTTGCAAATTTTTCATGCAAATTTATGCAGCGTGAAAATGGACCAATCGAATTTTACCTCAGCAGGATTTAATTGCTTAATTTTCAAGCTGCATGAATTTGCATTTCAATGATCTATATACCTTAATTATATTGTATGTATAATTCGCAATTCTGCATGTGCATGGTGGCATCCAAATTCTGAATCACTTATAAACTACAGCTATGTGGCCATTCCTAGCTCAGAGGAGAAGATGCAAACGCCTTTTATTTAACCACCTTTTCCCACCACTGCAGTATATCTACGTCCTCTGTGACTTCATCTAAGCCACAAGTTTTTAGTAGATATACGTCTTGTAGCAGAAGCAGTGCTGTGCAGGATTGGACTTGCTCCTGTGCACATTTCTGCCACTATCTGATGCAGCACTAATTGGTGAATGGGAATATAGGTTTCCTGAGCTAATGAGATTGATTTTTACCATTAAAAATACATTTTCTCAATTCATAGTGAAAAATACACGCTGTAGCATTATTTCATTATCAAATACCTTCACCATAAATTGTGACAGGGACATCATCTAGTTTTGTGATAAGCGGTAAGAATAACCAAACAGTGTTTTTTTTTATCTACGGTAGCACTTTTTATTTTTAAACTGGAATTGGTAAAACTGAGAAATAATGTGTTTTTCTTTTTTTTTTCTGGTTTTCCCATTAAAATTCATAAAAAATAAAATTTTTCGAGGGAAAAAAATGGCAAAATGAAAGCTTCATTTGTCTTGAAAAAAAAAACAATATATATTTAATTTCTGTGTCATAAGTAGGGATAAAGTTATTTCTGATTAAATAAAGACATAGCTAAACAAGGTCTGGATGTGAAGTGGTTAAAAGCAAACCAGAAGTGGCATTTAAAGTTAAGACACTTACCACATTAGTAGGAAGCCTCTGGATATATCAGAAGGGCCTTCTCATGGCCTTCTCCAGCCCATCATTCCGGGGCTGGGTCCCTCTAAACACATTCGATGCAGCCAGTCAACTATGCTTCTTATAGGCAGGAGCGTGGCTGTCAACAAGTGTATCCAGGGCCAGGCCGAGGCGAGAGTGGCTCCAGCCTCAGGGCGCTGTGTTGGAGGGGACGCACAACTCACTCAGCTATCATTCCCCAATTGTGTTTGCAGCAGAGAGAAATAAGAAAAGGGGATACATGGTAGTGACTGCAAGCCAGATAACTAGAGATTAAGATTCTGGGGGCCCTGGGCATCTCTTAGTCTAATAGCAATCAGTGTATGACGGCTGGGGTGGGAGGTATGGAGGGGCGCACTTTGGTGTCTCAGCCTTGGGAGCTGGAGGACCTTGTCCTAGCTCTGAGTGCATCCATATTGGGCATGTGCAAGGGATGTCCACACATGCCTAGTAGAACAAAATGCTTGTGCACAAAGGAAAAAGCCATACATGAGCAGCTCCATTCTAGAGGGCATGCACAGACCATACTCGCACATGCCCAGTGCGGAAGAGCTCATTCATGGCCAGAAGATAAAGAGTGATCCATTGCTGTATCGATAGGCTGGAGAGGGATCCAGGAAGATTTCCTACTAATAATGTAAGTCATTTTTACTGTATATTTTTTGATGCTTCAGAATTGCTTTGAAGAGGACCTTAACTCAGAACTCCCTCTATTCTCTAAAAGATAAGCAACAGCCTAATAACTTTTTTTTTTTTTTTTAAAGCTGATACAAATCCAGCAATAAATCTGCAGTGTGTATTAACTGCTTTCAAGGAAGCAGACATAGGGTTAACATCCTGTATTTACAAATTAGCTGCTCTGCTGAAGCAGTCAACTGACAGCTGAGAGATCAAATTACACTTGTGATTAATCACAGATGAGGGGGAATTAGACAGGCTAAACTCTCTAAATACGCATAGGGTGCAGTTTTCCTTCTGCCCTGTGCAAGAGTTCAGGTCCACTTTAAATAAGAACCATTGTTCAGGCATACTACAAAACAGGGGCTTGATTGTGTACAAGGCTCAGTGTAAGTCCTGTTTCTTTGAAAAGAACAGCATTTAGAAATGACTTTTAGGTGTTCTATTACAGTTTTTATGTACACAAATGAGCCCAATTTGGCCATACTCGGTACAATAAAAATGTTCGATTTTCCCGTTTATAATGAAAGTTGAGAAAAAAAAATTTCGATCAAGAAATTCGAACGATTATCCCGTTTTTTCGGGACAAATGATCAGACATGCTGGAAAATTTTTTATATTCGATCTAACGGAATAATCGAACTAAATTATCTAATTGAAAGATTGTACCATGTATGGCCACCTTAACACTTCTAACCGTTAAAAAAGACACAGTCATACAATACCGGTGAGTGTCCCTGTGTAAGGGTGAGGTGGTGGTATTCACTCAGGGGTAGAACCTACGTTTGTCACGGTGCCTTTTGGAATATGCAGAGTGGACTTTGAGAGACTGTATATCCTACTCATCTCTGGACTTTCTACACTGAGCACCATTTCTGTGTCTTTTTTTATGTAATTGTATAGTTATTTTGGAAGTGTTCCAAGATATTGTCACCCATCTATTTGTAGCCAGCGCAGTGTTTATGGTAATTGTATTTCTAACCCTAAAGGTGCGTACACACATGCGACTATAGTCGTTTGTAACGATCGTTCCCCGATCTTTACCAACGACGATCGTTACAAAAAACGAACCAACGACTATTAAGGCAAACGATGAACGAGGGAAATTGCTACAAAACAAAGTTCTGTCTTGGCGGATTTTTACCACCGACGATCGTTAGCAAAAGTGGTACATCGTTGGAAACGATCGTTCGTACCAGGCTGGACATGCGTATTTCACTTTTTCTCCAAGGAACTTTACAATTTTATGCGCAGGCGCATTAAGTGCTTTTATGTGGTGTAACGTTCGTTCTAACGATGTGATCGTTACACACTTTTTACAACTAACTTTACTTCGGTCGTTCTTTCGTCAATTAAAAGTTCGTTCGTCGTCCTCAACGAACGATCGTTGTCGCATGTCTGTACGTAGCATTAGGCTTCTTGCACACTGCAAGCGATTCCGATTCAGATTCCGATTTTTAATGAGTTTTTACATCCGATTCAGATTCCGATTTGCAGTGTGCAGGGAGCAAACTGCAAATCTGAATCGGAATCGGAAGTAAAAACAGATTAAAAAGTGGAATCTGAATCTGAATCGCTTGCAGTGTGCAAGAGGCCTTAAGGGGCCCATACACTGGTCGATTTTAGCCATCAATCGATTCTATAGAATCGATCGATCAGAAATCGATTCTATCAAATTCCCCATTCGATCAATTTGCAGCCGATTTCGATCGATTTTGATCGATTTGATCTGACAGGATGGAAAATCTAGGTCGATCTGCTGCTGGTAGCAGATCCATGGCCCATAGAGTTGCATTGGATCGAATGGTCCAATAATGCATTTAGATCGATTTCCAATATTGTTCATTCTGAAATCTATTGTAAATCTGTTCCTAGTGTGTGGCACACATCAGATAGATTCCTGTCAGATTCGACTTGACAGGCATCTGACAGAAATCTGATGGTCGAATCTGCTACAAATCTATAAGTGTATGGCCCCCTCTAGACTGCAGCGGACATTTATAGGCATTTCTGTGTTTCCGCAGCCATATGCCACAGACAAAGCTTTTTATCGGACAAAACTACTTCAGCCTGACACCGATAGGCTTTTTGTTTTCACATATTCATTGCCAGAGATTTATAAAGGCATGTAGTACAGGGTTGCTCGTAAATGACGCCAGTGCGAATCTACGCGTCGTAGTTCACAGACGAAGTTTGAAAACATCGCTTACGTATTTCCGCGCAGTCGTAGTACCGCTATTCGAAGCTTCGTCCGCTATGCGTAGTTGATGTATGTATTGCGAAGTCAACTACGCGTGCGGTAACTGCGTCTATACGGATCATTGCGCATGCGCAGAATTATTATTGCCCTTCTATACATATACAATTCTGCACTGGAAGGTGGAATGTACGCATATATTAATTCACCCATGCGCATATTTAGCGGATTATTGCGGAAATTTTTCCGCATAAGGGCATAAGCGTCCTCATACACTACGCTTCGCACTATGCGAAGCTTCCATATTTTAACGCGTAGTCTACGAAATGCACACGTAGTGATTTCAAAACCGTAGTTTGCGAAGCGTAATTGCAGAGAACTACGCGTAGTTCCAGCGTAGCGAAGTTGGCCGACTACGACCATCCCTAAACGTTTTAGCTCAGTGCCAACTTTCTACTTGGCTTGAGATACACAAATAATTCCAAGTTAGGGCTGATTCACAAGGGTGTCTAAACGCGGCGTTAGTCGATCAAATGTAACAAAGCATTATTCAAATTATTGGCTTTTAGGTTGCTGAATGAGTGGCTTTTGGGAATGGCATTTTGGCCAAATGAATGGCTTTTTTGAAAAATCACGATCGCGGCCATTTTTAAACGATTTTATTGTAGTTAGTTTTAAAGTCAAAAAACAACCTGCAAAACTCTCTAGAGCGTCAAGACCCTTACAGAGGAAATAGTCAAGTGTTTATAAATACCAAACTAAACATGCGGCTTTTCAGCCAAGGGACCGTTCCACTAGACGCGTTGCTTTGCGGAAACCGCTGCGCAAGGAAACTGCAACCAATACACATCAATGGAGTAGTTTCCATTGACTTGAATTTACCTACTCTATTCAGTGCGATGCGAAATTATGGATAGCATGCTGCAGTTCTACGCAGCACGCATCAGAGTCCCCATAGCCACCAATGGGAAGCCGCATGACGCTGCATACGGTTGTACAAAAGGCAACTGGAAGTACCTGCGGGGGGATAGGAAGCGATGAGGCAATCGCCTTGCATCCTAATTGATAGTGGAAATGGGCCCTTAGACTTAAAGGGGAACTGTAATGAGAGGTATATGGAGGCTACCATATTTATTTCCTTTTAAACAATACCAGTTCCCTGGCAGCCCTGCTAATCTATATTATTGCAGTAGTGTTTAATCACCCCATAACAAGCATGCAGCTAATCTTGTCAGATCTGACAAGGTCAGAAACACCTGATCTGCTGCATGCTTGTTCAGGGTCTAGGGCTAAGAGTATTAGGGCCCATTTCCACTTGTGCGGTGCGAATCGCCGCGGATGCGAATTTCGCATGCGTTTGTATGCGAATTTTCATGCAAGTTCGCATGAATGACACAATGCGAATTTAACCATGGCAGTGCCTGTGTGCTTTTCAATTGATTCCATGCGAATTCGCGTGCAAATTCGCATGAACATTCGCATACACCCGCATAGCGGTATGCGAATTCTGATGGCTCTGCCATGTAAATTTTTGACGCGGACGACAACGCTCAGAAATCCTGACAAGTGGAAACAGTCCCGTTCACTTGTATTGGCTATGCGAATTCGCATGCGGCAAACGCATGCGAATTCGCGATAGTGGAAATGGGCCCTTAGAGTCAGAGGATCTGCAGGTTAGCCAGGCAACTGGTATTCCTTAAAAGGAAATAAATATGGCAGCCTCCATATACCTCTCACTACAGTTCTCCTTTAAATACTTCCAGGGAGGGAGATGTCCTGTTTGGGTGTGGCAGGGAATTCCACAGTTTAAGGGCAGCATGACAGTAGGCTCTGGCTCCAAAAGTTGCTATCAGTGCCTGGGTATGACCTTCACCCCATACCCCGCGACCCCTGACCCCTTGGTGGTGCGGCTCTATAATCAAGGCGTAATCTGCTAAACCTTCTATTGATTTGGCGGATAATGTGTTTCTGTGCAAACAAGATGCCAGATGTTGCAGCCATCGGCAGATAAATTAATTAGTCGCGGCGGATTGTGTGTCTTGCCAGCCTGCTGGCTCGTCGCCGTCGCGCTCCACGGCTTCCTTTCAATAGGACCAGATAGGGGCGGCCAGCGTTTTATGCTGCCGTGAATAGAGACGAAGCTTTTAAGGTCGCTAATTGCGCTTTAGGATAATTATGACAATATTGCTGATTATTATTAACAATTAACACACGCTATTTATGACCTCCTGAATAGAAACGCGTGCGCCTGGGCGCGGCAAGCCCCCGAAAAATAACACTGCGCCCAGCGGGGGGCTCAGAGCAGAGCCACGGACAGAACAGAACATCCCCCTTTCAGAGGCTCTTAAGTGAATATCTTTACAGCATTGTGTATGGATCTCCTGCTGAGACCTGGCTGACAACAGACCCCCCCCCCCCCCCAACCTTTCCCTTCCCCAGGACTCTGTTTCCAACCACAAAGCAGTTTGCAAACAGATACCTGGTAACCTTCCCTGAAGAAGGGATGCGCAGCACCTCGCCTGCTAATTCCACATCATTATCCTCATCAAAAGCCTGACAATTTAATGCAGAGATGGCTAAATGCACTTCAGTGTGCTGTAAACTTTGCAAAGGGGGGTGACAACACAAAGGTCTCTGCAGCAAAGCAATCTGCAATAATGTACAACAGCCAAGTATAGGAAGAAGGTATACATATACCATACATACAGGGGGAAAACCATAAATACGGGGGAATGTATACATACACCATAAATGCAGGCGGAAGGTATACATATACCATACATACAGGAGGAAAACCATAAATACAGGCGCAAGGTCAACATATACCATAAATACAGGGGGAAGGTATACATATACCATAAATACAGGCGGCTGGTATACATATACCATAAATACAGGCGGCTGGTATACATATACCATACATACAGGAGGAAAACCATAAATACAGGCGCAAGGTATACATATACCATAAATACAGGCGCAAGGTATACATATACCATAAATACAGGCGGAAGGTATTCATATACCATAAATACAGGAGGAAGGTATACATATACCATAAATACAGGCGGAAGTTATACATATACCATAAATACAGGCGGAAGGTATACATATACCATAAATACAGGTGGAAGGTATACATATACCATAAATACAGGCGGAAGGTATACATATACCATAAATACAGGCGGCTGGTATACATATACCATAAATACAGGCGGAAGGTATACATATACCATAAATACAGGCGGAAGGTATACATATACCATAAATACAGGAGGAAGGTATACATATACCATAAATACAGGCGGAAGGTATACATATACCATAAATACAGGCGGCTGGTATACATTTACCATAACTACAGGCGGAAGCTATACATATACCATAAATACAGGGGGAATGTATACATATACCATAAATACAGGCGGAGAGTATACATATACCATAAATACAGGCGGAAGGTATACATATACCATAACTGCAGGCGGAAGCTATACATATACCATAAATACAGGCGGAAGGTATACATATACCATAAATATAGGCGGAAGGTATACATATACCATAAATACAGGCGGAAGGTATACATATACCATAAATACAGGAGGAAGGTATACATATACCATAAATACAGGCGGAAGGTATACATATACCATAAATACAGGCGGCTGGTATACATTTACCATAACTACAGGCGGAAGCTATACATATACCATAAATACAGGGGGAATGTATACATATACCATAAATACAGGCGGAAGGTATACATATACCATAAATACAGAAGGAAGGTATACATATACCATACATACAGCAGGAAAACCATAAATACGGGGGAATGTATACATACACCATAAATGCAGGCGGAAGGTATACATATACCATAAATACAGGCGGAGGGTATACATATACCATAAATACAGGAGGAAAACCATAAATACAGGCGCAAGGTCAACATATACCATAAATACAGGCGGCTGGTATACATATACCATAAATACAGGCGGCTGGTATACATATACCATACATACAGGAGGAAAACCATAAATACAGGGGGAAGGTATACATATACCATAAATACAGGCGGCTGGTATACATATACCATAAATACAGGCGGCTGGTATACATATACCATACATACAGGAGGAAAACCATAAATACAGGGGGAAGGTATACATATACCATAAATACAGGCGGCTGGTATACATATACCATAAATACAGGTGGCTGGTATACATATACCATAAATACAGGCGGAAGGTATACATATACCATAAATACAGGCGGAAGGTATACATATACCATAAATACAGGCGGAAGGTATACATATACCATAAATACAGGAGGAAGGTATACATATACCATAAATACAGGCGGAAGGTATACATATACCATAAATACAGGCGGAAGGTATACATATACCATAAATACAGGCGGAAGGTATACATATACCATAAATACAGGCGGAAGTTATACATATACCATAAATACAGGCGAAGGTATACATATACCATAACTACAGGCGGCTGGTATACATATACCATAACTACAGGCGGCTGGTATACATTTACCATAACTACAGGCGGAAGCTATACATATACCATAAATACAGGGGGAATGTATACATATACCATAAATACAGGCGGAAGGTATACATATACCATAAATACAGAAGGAAGGTATACATATACCATAAATACAGGAGGAAGGTATACTTATACAATAAATACAGGAGGAAGGTATACATATACCATAAATACAGGAGGAAGGTATACATATACCATAAATACAGGCGGAAGGTATACATATACCATAAATAAAGGCAGAAGGTATACATATACCATAAATACAGGCAGAAGGTATACATATACCATAAATACAGGCGGAAGGTATACATATACCATAAATACAGGCGGAAGGTATACATATACCATAAATACAGGAGGAAGGTATAATTATACCATAAATACAGGAGGAAGGTATACATATACCATAAATACAGGCGGAAGGTATACATATACCATAAATACAGGAGGAAGGTATAATTATACCATAAATACAGGCGAAGGTATACATATACCATAAATACAGGCGGAAGGTATACATATACCATAAATACAGGTGGAAGGTATACATATACCATAAATACAGGTGGAAGGTATACATATACCATAAATACAGGCGGAAGGTATACATATACCATAAATACAGGAGGAAGGTATTTTATACCATAAATACAGGAGGAAGGTATACATATACCATAAATACAGGCAGAAGGTATACATATACCATAAATACAAGAGGAAGGTATAATTATACCATAAATACAGGAGGAAGGTATACGTCATATACCATAAATACAGGAGGAAGGTATACATATACCATAAATACAGGAGGAAGGTATACGTCATATACCATAAATACAGGAGGAAGGTATACATACACCATAACTACAGGCAGAGGGTATACATATACCCTAACTACAGGCAGAGGGTATACATATACCCTAACTACAGGCAGAGGGTATACATACACCCTAACTACAGGCAGAGGGTATACATACACCCTAACTACAGGCAGAGGGTATACATACACCCTAACTACAGGCAGAGGGTATACATACACCCTAACTACAGGCAGAGGGTATACATACACCATAACTACAGGTAGAGGGTATACATATACCCTAACTACAGGCAGAGGGTATATACATACACCATAACTACAGGCAGAGGGTATATACATACACCATAACTACAGGCAGAGGGTATATACATACACCATAACTACAGGCAGAGGGTATATACATACACCATAACTACAGGCAGAGGGTATATACATACACCATAACTACAGGCAGAGGGTATATACATACACCATAACTAAAGGCAGAGGGTATATACATACACCATAACTACAGGCAGAGGGTATATACATACACCATAACTAAAGGCAGAGGGTATATACATACACCATAACTACAGGCAGAGGGTATACATATACAGTGGGATGTGAAAGTTTGGGCAGCCTTGTTGATAGTTATGATTTTCCTATATAAATCGGTTGTTACGATAAAAAAAAAGTCAGTTAAATATATCATATAGGAGAGACAGTGATATTTGATAAGTGAAATTAAGCTTATTGGATTTACAGAAAGTGTGCAAGAATTGTTTAAATAAAATTAGGCAGGTGCATAAATTTGGGCACTTATTTTATTAATTCCAAAACCTTTAGAACTATGCGGAGCTGTGATAATTCCATTTCCTAAGCCTAAAGAATTGATTACTGGCCATACGGTTTTTGACTGACAGGCCCAGCTGGAGTGAGAGCTGATGACACGCTAGATGAACTGGAGGGAGAGGGAAAACAAGTGAGACCCTGCGGGCGGAGTCTGCCGCCCGCCCAGCTGACGACGCGCTGGGAGCACTGCTGGAGGGGGAGGGAAACGAGTGAGTGCCTGCAGGTGGAGTCTGTCACGCGGCGCCCGCCCACCTCATGACACGCTAAGCGGAGTAGGAGGGCAAGAGAGCCGATGACGTAGGTGGAGGAAGCGGCGCACAGCGGGAGAGAGGCGTTAGCGAGCCACCGCCAAGAAAAAGAGCCGATGAGCCGCTGCTGCTTGTACATAGAGCGGTAAGTTGGAGGGCACAGCGGGAGGGCACGGGATATCGCCAAAATCGCTGCTCTGACGATCATGGAATCACCGTTTCCATGAGCACGATTTCGATGCAAAAATGATAAATCATTCAGACCTAGTATACATATACCATAAATACAGGCGGAAGGTATACATATACCATAAATACAGGCGGAGGGTATACATATACCATAAATACAGAAGGAAGGTATACATATACCATAAATACAGGCGGAGGGTATACATATACCATAAATACAGGCGGAAGGTATACATATACCATAAATACAGGCGGAGGGTATACATATACCATAAATACAGGCGGAAGGTATACATATACCATAAATACAGGCGGAAGGTATACATATACCATAAATACAGGCGGAAGGTATACATATACCATAAATACAGGCGGCTGGTATACATATACCATAAATACAGGCGGCTGGTATACATATACCATAAATACAGGCGGAAAGTATACATATACCATAAATACAGGCGGAAAGTATACATATACCATAAATACAGGCGGAGGGTATACATATACCATAAATACAGGCGGAAGGTATACATATACCATAAATACAGGCGGAAGGTATACATATACCATAAATACAGGCGGAAGGTATACATATACCATAAATACAGGCGGAAGGTATACATATACCATAAATACAGGCGGCTGGTATACATATACCATAAATACAGGCGGCTGGTATACATATACCATAAATACAGGCGGAAGGTATACATATACCATAAATACAGGCGGAAGGTATACATATACCATAAATACAGACGGAAGGTATACATATACCATAAATACAGGCGGAAGGTATACATTTCCATAAATACAGGCGGCTGGTATACATATACCATAAATACAGGCGGAAGGTATACATATACCATAAATACAGGCGGAAGGTATACATATACCATAAATACAGGCGGAAGGTATACATATACCATAAATACAGGCGGAAGGTATACATATACCATAAATACAGGCGGAAGGTATACATATACCACAAATACAGGCGGAAGGTATACATATACCACAAATACAGGCGGAAGGTATACATATACCATAAATACAGGCGGAAGGTATACATATACCATAAATACAGTCGGAGAGTATACATATACCATAAATACAGGCGGAAGGTATACATATACCATAAATACAGGCGGAAGGTATACATATACCATAAATACAGGCAGAAGGTATACATATACCATAAATACAGGCGGAAGGTATACATATACCATAAATACAGGCGGCTGGTATACATATACCATAAATACAGGCGGAAGGTATACATATACCATAAATACAGGCGGCTGGTATACATATACCATAAATACAGGCGGCTGGTATACATATACCATAAATACAGGCGGAAGGTATACATATACCATAAATACAGGCGGCTGGTATACATATACCATAAATACAGGCGGAAGGTATACATATACCATAAATACAGGCGGAAGGTATACATATACCATAAATACAGGCGGAAGGTATACATATACCATAAATACAGGCGGCTGGTATACATTTACCATAAATACAGGCGGAAGGTATACATATACCATAAATACAGGCGGAAGGTATACATATACCATAAATACAGGTGGAAGGTATACATATACCATAAATACAGGCGGAAGGTATACATTTACCATAAATACAGGCGGCTGGTATACATTTACCATAAATACAGGCGGAAGGTATACATATACCATAAATACAGGTGGAAGGTATACATATACCATAAATACAGGCGGAAGGTATACATATACCATAAATACAGGCTCCTAAGGAGCGAGGGACGCTAGACGAGCTCAAGTACTTTCTATATGCGCATTTCTAATGGATGTCTGTGAGTGCACTAATTTTTAGTATTTTAAAATAAAAAAAACGGTTTTACACTATGCTGGTCCCTGTTTGAGTCTTAGGGACGCTTCTGCTGGAGGAGGATTGATATCAATATCTGTGAAGCCTGCTTTGCTGGTCTGTGCTGGGTCAGCCATCAAATCTGGTGAGAGGCTCCATTGAGCATTAGGTGAAAGGAGCACGTGGTGTCTCTGTAAAAACTGGGAGCACTGGTGTCTGGTTGAACCTTATAGCCATACTGTTACCAAATGATATTACACTATCGCATTGTTTCTCTGTTTTATGCCCTAATGCTGTGAGGACACAAGAGGAAGCAGATCGGATCTAGGAGACTTTGAATGCTGGCTGGGCCAGAGGCGTTATTTGCTGATCCTGGAAAGGACAGCTTAACATCTGGTGAGCATATATTGTTTACTGTATAACTGTGGAAGACTCTCTGCACCCGGTGTATCCTCTATGAGCTTGGAGGCAGTTAAAAGCACTTTTTTGGACTTTTATATGCACCTATATAACTTTTGTTTTAGTTGGTGGAAATTTTAACTGTGACTTGTGCTGTTGAGCGCCCTGTATAATTTTTTATATTTCACTTCTATAGATACTTTGAAAAGTGATCATCATTAAACTGTTCCCCATCCCTTCTTGCACCTCTGACACTGTAGTTGCCACTGGCAGGTTTTGGTGCGCCTTATCACTTGTTATGTATAGAGTGTTTGGAAAACTTGTAAAACTTGCATCGGGGCCCACTGCTCCTTAGCTATGCCACTGAATAATAATAATATACACACCCCGTACATATATACCATAAATACAAAGGGTAAACATATACTGTATATACTCAAGTATAAGTCTAGAAATTTAGGTTTGATTCACTTCATAAAAGTATAGAGGTCGACTTATACACGAGTCATAGGCAACACTGAGCAATGTGTGTACTAATGGTGACATTCCCATTTAAGCAATTTACCCAGTAATAAGTAATTCTTTGAGGAAAGGAAATGCCAAGAAAATGCAGGTCTGAAAGTCCTGGCCACAACGATTAACAAGAAAAGGGGCAGAGGGGAAATACTGGGCTGCATAAAAGGGAGTGAATAATCGCACTTGGGGGTCTGGAGGAGTTATCGGCTGCACTTAAGGGACAGGAGGGGTCAATGGCTGCAATACTGTATGCAATGCAGTCATTAACCCCTCCTGAGCCCAAGTGCAGCCATTAACTTTGCTGTATAGACATACTCCAGTCAAAAAATCCAGTTTAACCTGCCTGGCGTTCTATTAAGATCGCCAGGCTCGCGACCGGACGGTTTTTTTTTTTAATAAAAAAAAAAACGATTTCATGCAGCCAACTGAAAGTTGGCTGCATGAAAGCCCACTAGAGGGCGCTCCTAATCCGTACTTCTGATCGCCTCCGGCGATCAGAAGTAACAAGAAGGGCCTCGATGAGCGGCCCTTCTTGTTTTGCTTTCCTCGTCGCCATGGGGACGAGCAGAGTGACATCATGGACGTCAGCCGACGTCCTGATGTCAGCCGCCTCCGATCCAGGCCGGAACTGTTTGGTCCGGCTGTGCTGGGCTCGGGCGGCTGGGGGGACCCTCTTTCGCCGCTGCACGCGGCGCATCGCCGCGCTGCGGCGGCGATCAGGTAGCACACGCGGCTGGCAAAGTGCCGGCTGCGTGTGCTCCTTTTTATTTCGTAAAAATCGGCCCAGCAGGGCCTGAGCGGCACCCTCCGGCGTCTCTGGACGAGCTCAACTCGTCCAGAACGCTCAGGAGGTTAAGAGGGTTGAATATTGGAGTCGACTTATACACGAGGTCGACTTGTATTAGAGTACATACGGTACTATAGAGAGCATATACATCACCATAAATATAGGCACAGGCTATATGCATATATCATAAATACAGGCAGAGGGTGTGTGTGCATTTGCGCACACACACACATAGACCATAACTAAAGACTACACAATAGTCATACCCACTTCCTCACAGATGCCAACCCACTGTGTTCCTGCAACAGATACTCCTTTATACATTTGCCTGAGGAAGCAGGCGAGACCTGCGAAACGCATTGCATGTGGGGTTTTTGTGTCGTAATTAAGCCGTTTTTGGAATACATCACTTGTGTCTTCTGCACTACTTCTCTATTTTAATCTGTATTTAGTGTATTTTAATCTTCATGGTGTCTCCGTTTTACTTACGCTTATTTTACATTCAGTCCAACAGTGGGAAACAATCAAGTTAAAGACTGTTCAATGCAGATTATGAGAGATTCTATGCTCAACGTAACAATTTGATTATTGTACTGATTACTCTATCGAATGATCAGATTGTACAACACATGGGCAACCGAACAATGCTTTAAGACCGTTCGCCTCCAGTAAAAGGGGCAATCTTGTTAGGATGGGGAGGTGCACAATGCGGATTGAGAAGACTAATGGTTTACAGGAGGAGTGGATAGGTTCAGACTAGAGCATACCGCAGCCTGAATATAAAACAATGGACAGTTTTATAGGGTTAGGAGGCTTCCCAATACAATTTCTCTATCATCTCCACTGTATTCTTTGCAAATCAACTTTTCTCTCTCTTTTTGGCTTTAAAACTTCATGTAAAAGACGTGTAGCCTGGAGGAAAAGCCAGAAATGTTCTGCAGAAACACTGGACAAAGGGCAGCCAACAGGTCTGCTCATTTCTACATAGAGAAGATGCTACTATCACCATGGCGAAAAAATACTACATGACAACCGATGAGGTCCTGCGGAGTCCATGGCTAATGGGTCACGGCTACTTTGGCAATACAAGGTGGACCTACACTGCAGCAGATTCATGTTGAGGCTGATAAGCGTATATCAGGTCTACTCTGGACAAATCTTTTTGTAATTTACTGTGATTGGAAATCTGTATTGTAAATTGAATTTTTTAAAATTTCAAAAACTGACGTAAAGTGGTTCTGAGCTCAGAACTTCCTCTCATGTTCTAAATGATTAGTACCGTATGAAAACAATCAAAGGAAAAACATTCTTTGTTACAATGCACAGAAATCCCCCCAAAAATGCCCTGAAAATTTACTAGATGAACTCTCAGGGAGCAAAGGACAGGTTAAAGCATCTGTCTCTTCCTGTACAGCCAGCATTGATGCTGTGAGTCATGCCTGATTACACACTTGTTACACTCAACTGTAACTAAATAAACAAACACAGCTCAGTGCATCTGATTTCTACAGCATTTCTATGTAGAATGAACACTTTTTAGTCTGTTCTTTGCAAGGGCTTGGGTCCACTTTAAAAGGTAGAGATAACCCGAACGGTTCACCGGCAAACGGGAACCAGCGAATTTCCGAGATTCGAGATCGCGGAGAACCGAAAACTTTTCCGGAAGTTCGATTTGCCCCCATAGTGCATCATTAGGGTCAACTTTGACCCTCTACATCACAGTCAGCAGGCACATTGTAGCCAATCAGGCTACATTCCCTCCTGGAGCCCCACCCCCCCCCCCCTTATAAAAGGCAGGCAACATCAAGCATTGGAATCACTTGTGTGCCTGCAGTATTAGAGAAGAGAAATATGCTGCCGCAGAGAGAGCTATAGGGAAAGCTTAGCTAGGCTCTTATAGGCTTGTTAGCTTGCTCCTTGCTGATTCTTATTGCCAAAAAAAATCACCCCTCAACAGCTCTTTTGAAAGCTAATTTTTTTTTATTTTTTTTGTGTTCGTGTCCCACAGACACTTGTGTTGCATAGACAGCCTTGGTAATTCCTACTGTGCCACTGCCAGGCCCAGCACATTCAGTGACTACCTGTGTGTGTGACAGGCAGCTGCACATTTGTAATCCCAATCACTGCACCTGTTCACTGTTCAGTGCACCTACCTAGGTGAGCGCACGCATTGTTAATACCACCAGTCATTGCACCTGTTCAGGGTGTGTGTGTGTGTGTGTGTGTGTGTGTGTGTGTGTGTGTGTCAGGTGCACATTTGTAATTCCAATCACTGCAGTGCATACCTGTAACCTGTTCAGTGCACCTATGTGAGTGCAAGCTGTGTAATATACCACTAGTCATTGCACCTGTTCAGGGTACCTGTGTGTGACAGGTGCACATTTGTAATTCCAATCACTGCACCTGTTCACTGTTCAGTGCACCTACCTACCTACCTACGTAATCGCAAGCTGTGTAATATACCACCAGTCATTGCACCTGTTCATGGTACCTGTGTGTGACAGCTGCACATTTGTAATACCAATCCCTGCATACCTGTTCACTGCACCTGTGTGACCGCACGCTGTTTAGTATACCAGTCCGTGCATGCCTGTTAACTGCACCTGTGTGACAACTGCACATTGTATTGTAATACCAGTCACTGCAACCTTTCACTGCACCTGTGTGACTGCACATTGTATTAGGGCTGGTTCACACGGGCGTCTGCTGAGCTTTTGCTTGGCATTGCGTTCAAACGCCAGCGTTTAAAAGCTAGCTTTTGAAAAGCGTTCAAGGCTAGCAGTTCTGGTCTCTGCTATTGTTTCCTCGCGTTTACTGCCTCTGAAAGCAGCATGTTGCTTTTGAGACTAGACGCAACGCTGGGATCTACTGCCAGGCTTTTATGAAAGCCTGCAAAAGCCAGCTCTAAACGCTCCCATTCACTTGCATGGGATGGCAGTAGATCCCAAAAAACGCTGCGTCTGAAACGCTGCGTTAAACGCCACAAAAACGCCCGTCTGAACCAGCCCTTAGTCAATGGACAAAACAACAGGCAGAGGCAGACCCAGAGGCAGGCCACCCGGCAGGTCTGTGTGCTGACGTGATTTAGTGCGGCCCTGGCCCAAAATACAGTGCTCAGAAGAAGGCACGTGCCATCAACTCCCAATATTGTCAGGACATGGTTGACTATTTAACACAGAACACCGCCATGGATGCCACGTGGGATCCTAAGAGACACGATAACCAAGGGGACAGTTCAGAGGGGGAGTCAGGGAGTCAGAGAGGAGTAGGAGGAGACGAATTGCTGAAAGAAGCAGGGGGAGCTCGTCATCATAAACAGCTGGTGGCAGTGTCCGGCGCCATGTATCGCCACCTATGGACAGCCAGCCAACATGCCCTTCAACGTCCGCTGCTGACGCCATCATAGTGCCCACACCCCAGAGTGGCTCAGCGGTGTGGAAATTTTAGTGTGTATGCCAAAGATCAGAGCAATATCATCTGTACTTTCTGCCACCAAAAATTGAGCCATGGAAAGGCCAACACCCATGTAGGGACAACTGCCTTACGAAGGCACATGCAGAAAAGGCACAAACTGCAATGGGAAGACCACCTGAGGAAAAGCAGCACACAAAAGCAAAGCCACCCTCCTTCTCCTCTTCCTCCTTCAGGCGCATCATCTTCAGCCGCTTTCTCCCTTGCACCATCACAAATCACAGCCTCCCTCCTCCACTCCGCCTCTCACCTTGAGCGGTTCCTGCTCCTCTGCCCACTGCAGCAGCCAGGTGTCCGTGAGGGCAATCTTTGAGCAGAAGAAGCCAATATCTGCCAGTCACCCCCTTGCCCGGCGGAACGGTTATCCCGACAGCTCTTACCATACCAGCTGGTGGACTCTGAGGCCTTCCGAAAATTTGTGGCCATTGGGACACCGCAGTGGAAGATACCAGGCAGCAATTATTTCTCAAAAAAAGCGATACCCAAACTGTACCATGAAGTTGAGAGGCAAGTGGTGTAATCTCTGGCACACAGCGTTGGGTCAAGGGTCCATCTGACCACAGATGCCTGGTCTGCCAAGCACGGTCAGGGCAGGTACATTACTTACACAGGTGACTGCTGGCAAGCAGGGAGTACGTGGCTGTGCAGCAGCCCTAGTGACACCTCCACGGCTTGCAGGCAGGCCTGCTGCCACCTCCTCCCCTCCTGCTACATCCTCTTCGCTGTCGTCGTCGTCCTCCTCCTCGGCTGAGTGGCAGTTCAACTCTACTGGTGCTGCGATATCCTCTCCAGCTACACAGCCCCAGCTCCCCAGGGCCTATGCTGCATGCCAGGTACGACGGTGTCACGCCATCTTAGACATGTCTTGCCTCAAAGTGGAGAGTCACACTGGAGCAGCTCTGAACAAACCGGTGGATCAGTGGCTGACCCCGCACCAAATGGAGATTGGCAACGTGGTGTGTGACAACGGCAGCAATCTCATTTCGGCTGTGAATTTGGGAAAGTTGACACATGTACCCTGCATGGCACATAGACACAAATCACCGAATTACGAGATTGAGCACAAGTACCCAGGCTTACAGGACGTCCTAAAGCAGTCCAGGAAGGTGAGTGGGCATTTCAGGCTAACACGACTATGGCAGGCTTTGCCGATATTCAGCGGAGAAACAACTTGCCGGTGAGACGCTCGATTTGCGATAGCCCGACTCACTGGAATTCGACCCTCCTGATGTTTGACCGCCTGCTACAACAGGAGAAAGCCGTCAAACAATATCTCTACAACTACAGTCAAAGGACACAGTCTGGGGAGATGGGTATGTTCTGGCTGAAGTACTGGACACGGATGCGAAATGCCTGCAGGCCCATGCGGCCGTTTGAGGAGGTGACCAACCTGGTGAGTCGCAGTGAAGGAGCCATCAGCGACTTGATCCCATATGCCTTCTTCCTGGAGCGTGCCGTTAGTGTTGGGCGAACATCTAGATGTTCAGGTTCGGGCCGAACAGGCCGAACATGGCCGCGATGTTCGGGTGTTCGACCCGAACTCCGAACATAATGGAAGTCAATGGGGACCCGAACTTTTGTGCTTTGTAAAGCCTCCTTACATGCTACATACCCCAAATTTACAGGGTATGTGCACCTTGGGAGTGGGTACAAGAGGAAAAAAAATTAGCAAAAAGAGCTTATAGTTTTTGAGAAAATCGATTTTAAAGTTTCAAAGGGAAAACAGTCTTTTAAATGCGGGAAATGTCTGTTTTCTTTGCACAGGTAACATGCTTTTTGTCGGCATGCAGTCATAAATGTAATACATATAAGAGGTTCCAGGAAAAGGGACCGGTAACGCTAACCCAGCAGCAGCACACGTGATGGAACAGGAGGAGGGTGGCGCAGGAGGAGAAGGCCACGCTTTGAGACACAACAACCCAGGCCTTGCATGAGGACAAGAAGCGTGCGGATAGCAATTTGCATTTTGTCGCCATGCAGTCATAAATGTAATACAGATGAGAGGTTCAATAAACAGGGACCGGAAACGCTAACCCATCACAGATGTTCATTGTTCATGTTACTTGGTTGGGGTCCGGGCAGTGGCGGACATACGGCCGTGCAGCCGCACGAGGGCCCCTGAAGTTCCGTTTTCTTCAGGGGCCCATTAAGTTTTTTTTGTTTTTTTTTTATATATATATATATATATATATATATATATATATATATATATATATATTTTTTTTTTTCCCCCGGGGGGCCCCGACTCCTATCCTCCCTCCCTCCCTCACCTCGGGGGGCCCCCCTCCCGGTATGCGCGGCGAGCGGCAAATCCGGGTCTCCAGGCAGACGCTAGAGGGCTCCGCCGGCAGCCGCTTGGTCTCCAATATGTCGACAGAGTTGGCGACATATTGGAGTCTAAGCGGCTGGGCCTCTAGCGTCTGCCTGGAGCCCTGAAGACTTCCTGCATTTGCCGCTCACTCGCTCTCCCGCCGCGCATATCGGGAAGTGGGCCCTCCAAGGTGAGGAAGGGAGGGAGGATGGGAGTCGGGCCCCCCACCCAGATACTCAAAGGGCTACCTGCCTACCCACCCGGCTTCCTTCCTACCTACCCACCCGGTTACCTAACCACCCACCAGGCTTCCTACCCACCCACCCGGCTACCTAACCACCTACCCACCCGGCTACCTACCCACCCACCAGGCTTCCTACCTACCCACCCACCCGGCTACCTACCCACCCACCAGGCTTCCTACCTACCTACCCGGCTACCTAACCACCCACCAGGCTTCCTACCTACCTACCCACCCGGCTACCTACCTAACCAACCACCTGGCTACCTAACCACCCACCTGCTGACCAATTTCAAATGTAGCTGGATGCATGTATTGCTGTGTTCTATTGCTTGTGTGTGTTGAGTTTAGCATTCAGTATGGAGGCAGTGTTGGTGGGTTTTCTGGATGTGAGAGGTCCAGAGCCTGGGTGTGAGAGGTCCAGGCCCACCTGCACTCCCCTCCAGGTATCACGTGTTGGCCTTGGGGCCCCGGCCAGTGAGAGAGGTCCGGGGCCCCTAGCCATCGTGTGAACCAATCGTGTGTTTTTAAACGTTTTCTTTCAGCTCTAGGACATGGCGGACAGGTGAGCGGTTAGGGAGGGACCCCTGTGGGAGGGATGCCTGCACGGGGCGGTCCTGCTAGCGATGCAATCTTGCGATGGCGTCCAACTGAAGCCTCCCACCTGAATGCTAATGGCTGCTAGATATGGTATGGCAGGTAAAGGGTGTATGACAGTGCATCCTGATTGGCTGACGAGCACCTGCTGACCAATTTCAAATGTAGCTGGATGCATGTATTGCTGTGTTCTATTGCTTGTGTGTGTTGAGTTTAGCATTCAGTATGGAGGCAGTGTTGGTGGGTTTTCTGGATGTGAGAGGTCCAGAGCCTGGGTGTGAGAGGTCCAGGCCCACCTGCACTCCCCTCCAAGTATCACGTGTTGGCCTTGGGGCCCCGGCCAGTGAGAGAGGTCCGGGGCCCCTAGCCATCGTGTGAACCAATCGTGTGTTTTTAAACGTTTTCTTTCAGCTCTAGGACATGGCGGACAGGTGAGCGGTTAGGGAGGGACCCCTGTGGGAGGGATGCCTGCACGGGGCGGTCCTGCTAGCGAAGCAATCTTGCGATGGCGTCCAACTGAAGCCTCCCACCTGAATGCTAATGGCTGCTAGATATGGTATGGCAGGTAAAGGGTGTATGACAGTGCATCCTGATTGGCTGACGAGCACCTGCTGACCAATTTCAAATGTAGCTGGATGCATGTATTGCTGTGTTCTATTGCTTGTGTGTGTTGAGTTCCTACCCACCCACCCGGCTACCTAACCACCTACCCACCCGGCTACCTACCCACCCACCAGGCTTCCTACCTACCTACCCGGCTACCTAACCACCCACCAGGCTTCCTACCTACCTACCCACCCGGCTACCTACCTAACCACCCACCTGGCTACCTAACCACCCACCAGGCTTCCTACCTACCTACCCACCCGGCTACCTACCTAACCACCCACCTGGCTACCTACCCACCCGGCTACCTACCTACCTACCCACCCACCCGGCTACCTACCCACCCACCCGGTTACCTACCCACCCGGCTACCTACCCACCCGGCTACCTAACCACCTACCCACCTGGCTACCTACCCACCCACCAGGCTTCCTACCTACCTACCCACCCACCTGGGTACCTAACCACCCATCAGGCTTCCTACCTACCTACCCACCCGGCTACCTACCTAACCACCCACCTGGCTACCTACCTACCCGGCTACCTACCTAACCACCCACCCGGCTACCTACCCACCCGGCTACCTACCCACCCGGCTACCTAACCACCCACCAGGCTTCCTACCTACCCACCCGACTACCTACCCACCCACCAGGCATCCTACCTACCTACCCACCCGGCTACCAACTTAACCACCCACCTGGCTACCTACCTAACCACCCACCAGGCTACCTACCCACCCGGCTACCTACCTACCCGGCTACCTATCTACCCACCAGGCTTCCTACCTACCTACCCACCCGGCTACCTAACCACCCACCAGGCTTCCTACCTAGGGCTACCTACCTACCTACCCACCCGGCTACCTAACCACCTACCCACCTGGCTACCTACCCACCCACCAGGCTTCCTACCTACCCACCCGGCTACCTACCCACCCACCAGGCTTCCTACCTACCTACCCACCCACCCGGCTACCTAACCACCCACCCGGCTTCCTACCTACCTACCCACCCGGCTACCTACCTAACCACCCACCCGGCTACCTACCTACCCACCCACCCACCCAGCTACCTACCTAACCACCCACCCGGCTACCTACCTAACCACCCACCCGGCTACCTACCGGGCTAGTTACCAACCCACCCACCAGGCTACCTACCCACCCACCCACCCACCAGGCTACCTATCCACCCAACCACCCATGGGAGCTGCGCGCCGGATGAAGGCTGGGACAGGAGGTCTGCTGCTGCAGGTGAGTAAATGTTTTTTGTTTTTTTATTTATATTAGCAGGTGTATGTTCTGGGCAGGTGTGCCACAAGATTGCATGTATTTTCTGCGCAAATCTGCCGACATGATTGCATGTATTTTCTGGGCATATCTGCTGACATGATTGCACGTATTTTCTGGGCATATCTGCCGACTTGATTGCACGTATTTTCTGGGCATATCTGCCGACTTGATTGCACATATTTTCTGGGCATATCTGCCGACTTGATTGCACGTATTTTCTGGGCATATCTGCCGACATGATTGCACGTATTTTCTGGGCATATCTGCCGACATGATTGCACGTATTTTCTGGGCATATCTGCCGACATGATTGCACGTATTTTCTGGGCATATCTGCCGACATGATTGCACGTATTTTCTGGGCATATCTGCCGACTTGATTGCACGTATTTTCTGGGCATATCTGCCGACTTGATTGCACGTATTTTCTGGGCATATCTGCCGACTTGATTGCACGTATTTTCTGGGCATATCTGCCGACATGATGTGTATTTTCTTGAGAAAACCTGCACAATTATGTGAATTTTCTGGGGAAAGGGTCACCAAAACTTGGGCCCACTGTCTTTGCGTTGCATTTTTCAAGGGAACCTGAGGTGAGAATAATCTTGAGGCTGCCATATTTCTCTCCTTTTAAGCAATACCAGTTGCCTGGCTGCCGTGCTGGTCCTCTGCCTCTTATTCTTTCAACCATAGACCCTGAACAAGCATGCAGCAGGTCAGGGGTTTCTGACAATATTGTCAGAACTGAGAAGATTAGCTGCATGCTTGTTGCTGGTGTAATTCAGTTTATTACTGCAGCCAAATAGATCAGCAGGGCCAGCAGGCAACGAGTATTGTTTAAAAGGAAATAAACCCTCACCCCGGGTTCGCTTTAAGTTAGTTAGCTCCGCCCTCATCCAGTCATTGCCACGCCCATTTTTTTGCCGCGGCGCATAGCGCCGCAGGTTCTATCCACACCTATTTTTTTGTAGCCACACCCATATTTTGCCGCGGCGCGCATAGGGGGCCCACAATTACAATTTTGCACAGGGGCCCACTGCTGGCTGTGTCCGCCACTGGGTCCGGGAGTGTTGCGTAGTCGTTTCCAATCCAGGATTGATTCATTTTAATTTGAGTCAGACGCTCTGCATTTTCTGTGGAGAGGCGGATACGCCGCCGATCTGTGACGGCAGCAGTGGAACTGCGTTCCGACATAACGCTGGCTGCCGGGCAAGCCAGCACCTCTATTGCGTACATTGCCAGTTTGTGCCAGGTGTCTAGCTTCGATACCCAATAGTTGAAGGGTGCAGATGGATTGTTCAACACAGCTACGCCATCTGACATGTAGTCCTTGACCATCTTCTCCAGGCGATCGGTGTTGGAGGTGGATCTGCACGCTTGCTGTTCAGTGGGCTGCTGCTGCATGGGTGTCAGAAAATTTTCCCACTTCAAGGACACTGCCGATACCATTCCCTTTTGGGCACTAGCTGCGGCTTGTGTTGTTTGCTGCCCTCCTGGTCGTCCTGGGTTTGCGGAAGTCAGTCTGTCGGCGTACAACTGGCTAGAGGAGGGGGAGGATGTCAATCTCCTCTCTAAAGTCTCCACAAGGGCCTGCTGGTATTCTTCTTCTATTTTGACCTGTCTGGCTCGCTCTTCAAGCAGTTTTGGAACATTGTGTTTGTACCGTGGATCCAGAAGGGTATAAACCCAGTAATTGGTGTTGTCCAGAATGCGCACAATGCGTGGGTCGCGTTCAATGCAGTCCTAGGCCGAAGAGGTCATAGCCTAGGGTCACAAAACCTGTTTATTTGGGCAATTTCAATGGTGGCGAGTCTGACGTACATAAATCGCAGCAATGGCCGTTAGCAACGTCTGAATCTCACGAAATGTCTCATGCAGGTAGAAGACATATTGTTAGACTTGGGCTCCAAAGATGGGTTCCCTACATCT
The DNA here is from genome assembly GCF_040937935.1 of Hyperolius riggenbachi. NCBI lineage: Eukaryota > Metazoa > Chordata > Amphibia > Anura > Hyperoliidae > Hyperolius > Hyperolius riggenbachi. The sequence continues at coordinate 32,918,944 of NC_090655.1, read as the reverse complement.
CTGCAAACCAGAGTTACAGGGCTCCAAATTTGGTAAAATCACCCATAGGCTTTCATTGGGCCTCCTATTTACAGTTCCAAAATCTCACATCTTTTCAAAGGGCAATTACTCAGCAGTGGCAAATTTTCTAGCATTGTAGGGACCCTTAGGGGGAACATGACTGGTGAGTTTCGGGCCCCTAGGCCGAAGAGGTCATAGCCTAGGGTCACAAAAACCTGTTTATTTAGGCTATTTCAATGGTAGTGATGGTGGCGTACATAAATCTCAGCCATGGCCGTTAGCAACGTCTGAATCTCACGAAATGTCTCATGCAGGTAGAAGACATATTGTTAGACTTGGATTCCAAAGATGGGGTCCCTACATCTCTGCAAACCAGAGTTACAGGGGTCCAAAATTGGTAAAATCCCCCATAGGATTTCATTGCCTCCCTATTTCACTTTCCAAAATCTCACATCTTTTCAAAGGGCAATGGCTCAGCAGTACCAAATTTTCTAGCATTGTAGGGACCCTAAGGGGGAACATGACTGGTGAGTTTCGGGCCCCTAGGCCGAAGAGGTCATAGCCTAGGGTCACAAAAACCTGTTTATTTTTTGTTTTTGTGACCCTAGGCTATGACCTCTTCGGCCTAGGGGCCCGAAACTCACCAGTCATGTTCCCCCTTAGGGTCCCTACAATGCTAGAAAATTTGGTACTGCTGAGCCATTGCCCTTTGGAAAGATGTGAGATTTTGGAAAGTGAAATAGGGAGGCAATGAAATCCTATGGGGGATTTTACCAATTTTGGACCCCTGTAACTCTGGTTTGCAGAGATGTAGGGACCCCATCTTTGGAATCCAAGTCTAACAATATGTCTTCTACCTGCATGAGACATTTCGTGAGATTCAGACTTTGCTAACGGCCATTGCTGCGATTTATGTACGTCACCATCACTACCATTGAAATAGCCCAAATAAACAGGTTTTTGTGACCCTAGGCTATGACCTCTTTGGCCTAGGGGCCCGAAACTCACCAGTCATGTTCCCCCTAAGGGTCCCTACAATGCTAGAAAATTTGCCACTGCTGAGTAATTGCCCTTTGAAAAGATGTGAGATTTTGGAACTGTAAATAGGAGGCCCAATGAAAGCCTATGGGTGATTTTACCAAATTTGGAGCCCTGTAACTCTTGTTTGCAGAGATGTAGGGAACCCATCTTTGGAGCCCAAGTCTAACAATATGTCTTCTACCTGCATGAGACATTTCGTGAGATTCAGACGTTGCTAACGGCCATTGCTGCGATTTATGTACGTCAGACTCGCCACCATTGAAATTGCCCAAATAAACAGGTTTTGTGACCCTAGGCTATGACCTCTTCGGCCTAGGACTGCATTGAACGCGACCCACACATTGTGCGCATTCTGGACAACACCAATTACTGGGTTTATACCCTTCTGGATCCACGGTACAAACACAATGTTCCAAAACTGCTTGAAGAAAGAGCCAGACAGGTCAAAATGGAAGAATACCAGCAGGCCCTTGTGGAGACTTTAGAGAGGAGATTGACATCCTCCCCCTCCTCTAGCCAGTTGTACGCCGACAGACTGACTTCCGCAAACCCAGGACGACCAGGAGGGCAGCAAACAACACAAGCCGCAGCTAGTGCCCAAAAGGGAATGGTATCGGCAGTGTCCTTGGAGTGGGAAAATTTTCTGACACCCATGCAGCAGCACACAGAACAGCAAGCGTGCAGATCCACCTCCAACACCGATCGCCTGGAGAAGATGGTCAAGGACTACATGTCAGATGGCGTAGCTGTGTTGAACAATCCATCTGCACCCTTCAACTATTGGGTATCGAAGCTAGACACCTGGCACAAACTGGCAATGTACGCAATAGAGGTGCTGGCTTGCCCGGCAGCCAGCGTTATGTCGGAACGCTGTTTCAGTGCTGCCGGAGGCATCGTCACAGATCGGCGGCGTATCCGCCTCTCCACAGAAAATGCAGAGCGTCTGACTCAAATTAAAATGAATCAATCCTGGATTGGAAACGACTACGCAACACTCCCGGACCCCAACCAAGTAACATGAACAATGAACATCTGTGATGGGTTAGCGTTTCCGGTCCCTGTTTATTGAACCTTTCATCTGTATTACATTTATGACTGCATGGCGACAAAATGCAAATTGCTATCCGCACGCTACTTGTCCTCATGCAAGGCCTGGGTTGTTGTGTCTCAAAGCGTGGCCTTCTCCTCCTGCGCCACCCTCCTCCTGTTCCATCATGTGTGCTGCTGCTGGGTTAGCGTTACCGGTCCCTTTTCCTGGAACCTCTTATATGTATTACATTTATGACTGCATGCCGACAAAAAGCATGTTACCTGTGCAAAGAAAACAGACATTTCCCGCATTTAAAAGACAGTTTTCCCTTTGAAACTTTAAAATCGATTTTCTCAAAAACTATAAGCTCTTTTTGCTAAATTTTTTTTCCCTCTTGTACCCACTCCCAAGGTGCACATACCCTGTAAATTTGGGGTATGTAGCATATAAGGAGGCTTTACAAAGCACGAAAGTTCGGGTCCCCATTGACTTCCATTATGTTCGGAGTTCGGCCATGTTCGGCCCGAACCCGAACATCTAGATGTTCGCCCAACACTACACGTGACCCGTTCGGCCAATCACAGCGCTAGCCGAACGTTCGGGTAACGTTCGGCCATGCGCTCTTAGTTCGGCCATATGGCCGAACAGTTTGGCCGAACACCATCAGGTGTTCGGCCGAACCCGAACATCACCCGAACAGGGTGATGTTCTGCAGAACCCGAACAGTGGCGAACACTGTTCGCCCAACACTACGTGCCGTGCACAGAGTAATGGATCAAGCTGTGGAGGAGCGTGAACAGGAACAGGTGGAAGAGTTGTGGGATAAATTCTCAGCAGAAGCAGATGATTCCTCAACACCTGCGGCAGCAGGAGGGGGGAGGACGAGGAGGAGGAAGAGTCGTGTGGGGATGTGGAGTCAGATGATGAGGAAGGTGTTTTGGAGGAGGAGGATGTGGTGGAAGAACAACTGCAGCAGGTGTCGCAAGGGGCTTGTGCTGCTCAACTTTCCCGTGGTATTGTTCGTGGCTGGGGGGAGGAGGAGAACTTAGCTGACATCACTGAGGAAGAGCAAGAGGAGATGGATAGTATGTCTGCATCCAACTTTGTGCAGAAATGAAAATCGGAGGTTCGGGCCATCTCTATTAAAAGGTAGTGAAAATAATGAATAAAATTGCTTAATTTTTACAATATTAATTTATAGATTACTTAGTGTTTGCCTATTGTAAAATCTTTCCTCTCCCCAGTTCTGAAATCACTGGTGGTAATATCTTTAGTTCTGCCAGGTTGTCTGTACAGATTGTTCATTACCAAACGTTTATGCACATAGGGAGATAATGCTTACTTGGCAGTTGGAAAAAGATGTTATTTCCCACAATGCAACGAGGATCACTGTCAGGACCATGGTTATGACATCACACTGTGGGAGGGGTTTCACCACAATATCAGCCATACAGGCCCCTGATGATCTATTCGAGACGGTTAAGTTTTCTGGTGGGAAAGGGGGGCTACTGATTGCAATGAAGATCAATGCTTGGTTTAAGTTCCTCTTTAAAAAGTGAACCAGAGACGAAGCACCCTCATGTATTTTACTATATATATATATATATATATATATATATATATATATATATATATATATATATATATATATATATATATATCAGTGGGAACATTAGAGAAAACACCTACCCTGCTCTCTGTTTAATCCTTCACTGCTCAGCCTGCTTGTTACCAGCCCTGATAAAATCCCCGACTGAGTATTCAGTCTGGCTTTGCTCACGAATCATTATAGCCGAGTGTCTTCTCTGATGTCTTTTCAAGCCCAAGCCTGCCCCCTTCTGGCTCTGCTTTCCCCTTTCTGTATACTTGCAGCATCACAGAGAGTTGTGATGAGATGGGTGGAGCTGGTAATGTAAGGGTATATTGAAAAACTTATTTTTATCTATATTTGTTAGTCATAAGAGGTTTTTAGAAATGGGGATTTAATTTTGCACACAGCCCACTAAATAATATGCTTTTCTGATGAACTGTGTTTTGCATGGAGTTTTACTTAAAAAAAAAAAAAAAGGAACACCAGAGTGGCAAAAATACCAGGTATAGTATTCATTTAGTAAAATCTATCCTATGTTTATTTTGTGCCAAAGCGATCAGCTCTGGTTTCCTTTAAGCCCAAATTACTCTTTGCAAATATAGGCAGTATAACTACGTAGAAATCTGCATCTTAGCTGTACACACCCAGATTCCTGGTCACTCTCTCTGGGCTAACAAAGTGATTGACAGAAGGATTTGACTCACCCCTTTCAAAAGCTCCTGCTAGGAGCACGGGGTTTGGGGGGGGGGGGGTGAAATGGGACATGAAGCCCAATTGTGAGTTGGTGGCATTATGATATAGGGGGCACTCTAATAAGGTGCCTGGGGTTATGCCAGCTAATGTATATGGGGTTCTCTGACTGAAGAGGGCACAAGAAGCAAAGCAGGAAATGGCTGTGAAGACTTATAAACGTGGAGCTGCAGCGTGTAACAGGAGGAAGGCGGAGAAGGAAGTCATACAGAGGTGGATGTGAGGGCCCTTGCACACTACCAGGCCCAGATTTTCACTCTCTACCGCCCAAGGCCACTGTCAGCAGCCGCCTCCCTTCAGTATAGGTAACAAGATGCCCCCCCTCCCTCCAATTTAGGTGTCCAGATGACCCTTCCCTCTTCCTCCAGTATAATTATCCCGTTGACCGTTCCGTCTATTATAGACAGCCAGATGACCCTTCACTCCCCCCCCCCCCCCAACACTTCCAGTATAGGTAGCCAGAAAACACATCCCCCCCACTTCAGTTTGGATAGCCTGATGACCCCTCCCCCCCCTTCCCTATAGTATAAGAATCCAGATGACACTCCCCCCTTCCGTAAAGTTAGCCTGATGACCACCCCTTTCTCCAGTATAAGTAGCCAGGTGACCCTTCTTTCCTTCCCTTGTATGGCCAACTGCCCACCCACCCCTTGATCCTGTGGTGCCCTAGGCCATGGCCTATGTGCCTATTCTGCATTTTTCTTGTTTTGAAATCTTCAAGGGAAAATCGGAATCGCAAATTGGATTCGGGCCTTAAGTGCTAAAGTGGGAGTAACAAGGTGAATCAGCCGGCACTTGCTGTATATAGGCATTTATTTCCATAAGGTGGTAACATTTCACATCATCAGAAGTATAATGTAAGTTGACATACCATATAGAAGGCTGTGCGGTGGTGGTGGGTGCTGGGCACAGGGGAGCCTTACGGCCGTTTCGCGCTAGGTATGCGCTTCTACGGAGGCTCCCCTGTGGGCTCAGCCTCCGTAGAAGCGCATACCTAGCGCGAAACGGCCGTAAGGCTCCCCTGTGCCCAGCACCCACCACCACCGCACAGCCTACTATATGGTATGTCAACTTACATTATACCTCTGATGATGTGAAATGTTACCACCTTATGGAAATAAATGCCTATATACAGCAAGTGCCGGCTGATTCACCTTGTTACTCTATCTGCATCTCCTATACACGCTGTAGCCTGAGCACGCTGTCAGCACCTAAGAGTTAGAAGGCTTGCTTCCTGCCATTACCCCTCATGCAACGCAGAGAGAGCTGTAGTGCCGACTCTCCTTTATATTCCTTTCTGAGCCCCTTCCTAAGTGCTAAAGTGGACCTGAACTCTTGCACAGGACACAAGGAAACAGAGATAAATGCACCCTGTGTGTGTTTAGAGACTAGAGCCTGTCTAATTCCCTTTCATCTTCAAGTAATCACAAATGTAATTTGATCTCTCAGCTGTATCAGCACAGAAATTCGGCAGTGCTCAGCAGAAACAGCTAATATGTAAACACAGGAGGGTAACCCTTTGTCTGCTTCCACGAAAGCAGGAAGTAGACAGTGCAGATTTACTTCAGGAGTCCTGTAAGCTGTAAAGTATATATTTTTTTTAATGGTTATGTGGCTGCTTATTTTTTTTTTTTTTTAGAGCAGAAAGAAAGTTCTGAGTTCTAGCAGGCGTAGCATGCAGCAGGGCAGGAAGTGGCTAGGATGACAAATAAAGGTGGAGCTAGAGTGTAGGAGGAGCAGTGTGAAACAGGCAGTGTCTGGGAAATGCATATGAAGGTGGTGTCGGAAAGTTTAGCAGGACCAAAGTGGAGCAGGAAGTGACAGGGAAGTCATATAAAGGTGGTGTTAGCTGTTAAAGTGGATCCGAGATAAAACTTTTACTCATTGCATAATTGTGTTCCTTTCATGTAGTTTATAGGGTATTTCTCAAGCCAAATACTTTTTTTGTTTTGTTTTAATACTCTAACTCCCTATAAACTAAACAAGCCTCGCCCACAGCTTTTCAGAGAGCCTTGGTACTCACAGCCTTAGTAGCAAGGGCTTATGGGAGCTCAGTCTGGACAGGAGAAGGGGGAGGTGTTACTAAACAGAGATTTCAGAGGCAGAGGGGAGGAGGAGAGTGAAATGTTCCACAGGCTGAGAGCTGGATATGCTATCAACTTGCCTCAGTGTAATGTGGCAAACAGAACATGGCTGCCCTCATTGTATCACAGCAATAAATAAGCATACACTTTTGAAGCTGTTTGAAGCTAGTTTTGCTGTGTAAACTATCTAAACTTTAGATAAGATATATAGACAGGTTACTTGTTAGTTACTTTTTCATCTCGGATCCGCTTTAAGCAGGAGTAAAGGTAAGCAGGGCAGGAAGTGGCATTGAAGACATTTAATAGGTTGCGTTGGAGTGTTTAGGATGAGCAGTGTGGAACAGGAAGTGTCTAGAAATACCTGTGTAGGTAAAGCTAGAGTGTTTAGCAGGAGGAGAAACTGTGTCAGACAGTTTCAAAAGCAGAACCAATCCTGGAAAGCAATGAAATTCGAGATGAGGAGGAAGTGTTAAACACCTGAAAAGAAAAAAAGGTCTCATCATTGCCGCTGCACTTTAAGTAGCAATGAAGGATGGATGGAGGCGGGGCCGCAGTCTCTGCTGAGTTTGATGAATTGATTAGCTCCATTGATCGGCAGATAAGGCACTGCACCCCCCAGCGCTCTATATTTACAGCACGCACACCAGTCGAGCAGCAGGTTACTACGAGAGAGAGGCAGTCTTCCCAGCACTCTGCCTGAGCCTTCGCTGGCGGCGCTGCAGCTATTCATCCGCAGCTGGAGTCGCACACACGAGCGAGGAATGAGCACGCCGTGCCGCCGGCCCAGCAGGGCTGCTCTATAATTTGCTTAACGCGGTTACTTAGCAGCCGCAGACACGGCTTCTCCCGGAGATGCGGCATTTGTTTATGGTGTTTAATTTAAACATTTACAAAGCAACGGTGAACCATGCTGTGCCGGTGTACATGAAAAGAACAGCAGGGGAATGTTTAACACTTTCCGACAACTCTAATCATAATAGAGGAAATATTGCAGGCTGTGGCCCGATGTGTTCAGGAAAACAGAATTATTCACCGTGAAAGTGCAGAAATGTTCAGCAGCCCCCGGTAACCTCGTCACCAGTCACAGGAGAGAGTGCAAAGCTCTAATAGTGTCCAGGCGGAAATCACACTGACTTTTCTGAGACAATTGTTTTTATTGGTTCCTGTAATTATTCACTGCAAACTGCTGTACACAAGGTCTATGTTAACCCATTCAGGTTCCGTCGTTTTCACGTGAGAAATGTTCACCTCCCATTCATTAGCCTATAACTTTATCACTACTTATCACAATGCACTGATCTATATCTTGTTTTTTCCGCCACCAATTAGGCTTTCTTTGTGGGGTACATTTTGCTAAGAGCCACTTTACTGTAAATGCATTTTAACAGGAAGAATAAGAAAAAAATGGAAAAATTCATTATTTCTCAGTTTTTAGCCATTATAGTTTTAAAATAATACATGCCTCCATAATTAAAACTCACGTATTGTATTTGCCCATATGTCCCAGTTATTACACCATTAAAATTATGTCCCTATCACAATGTATGGCGACAATATTTTATTTGGAAATAAAGGTGCATTTTTTCCATTTTGCATCTATCACTATTTACAAGTTTAAAATAAAAAAAATATAGAAATATTTCATCTTTACATTGATATTTAAAAAGTTTAGACCCTTAGGTAAATTTACATTTTTTTTTTTATGTTAATTTTTTTTTATAGTAAACATTTTATTTGGGTAGTTTTGGGAGGGTGGGAGGTACACAATAGATTTATAATGTAAATGTGTGTTAAGTTGTATTTTTTTTTTCTTACAGGTGTAGTATTACTTTTTGGCCACAAGATGGCGGCCATTAGTTTGTTTACATGACGTCACTCTAAGCGTAACACACGCTTAGAGTGACTCATCGGAGAGGGAACGGCCAGAAAAGGCGCAGCTTCCGAGAGAAGCTGTCGCTTTTTCAGCGGGGGAGAGGAATCAATGATCGGGCACCATAGCCCGATACATTGATTCCCTGGCTACCGAATCCGCGGCCGGGAGTGCGCGTGCACGCGCGCGATCGGCCGCGGTAGCGCACATGGTTCCTGGACGTAGAAACTACGTCCAGGAACCAAAATAGGTTAAGGTCTCTGACCCCTTTATTATTCCTTCCAGGGTGTCTAAATGAGCAGGTTAGGGGAAACACAAGGGCCCGTTTCCACTAGTGCCACGCGCGGCAACACTTCCTTCTCTGCAGGACCGCTGACGAATCCCATAAGCTGTGCCATACACGGCTATGGGATTCGCAGTCTCCCGCATGGAAACTGATGGCAATGTTGGCAGAATTGCTAAGGTAAGCGATTCAGCCGGCGGCGCCATTGTTTCCTATGGCAGAGTTTCCCAGCACAATTTGCCTGCGGGGAAACTCTGCGGATTCAGCCCGGTTTCTGCACTAGTGGAAACCGGCCCTTACCAGTGAATACTATATGGACGACTATAGACATTCAGGTAAGAGCCGCTGTAGTCCATCTGGATGCGCATCCGTGTCCAGTGTTGTTAAGGAGGGCGTGCGTGCTCCCGCCACTCGTTCCCAGCGGCATTTAAAAGGGGAGCAATTGGTGAAGAGGAACAAGTGTTCCCCAAGCCAACCAATGCCTATGTAAATTGATCAACATTCCTTGAATCACGAGGGATGTTGATTCATAGTGTATAGTGCGCACCACCTAGTGGTCGAAAACTAAAAAAAATTAAAATTAAAATTAGATTAAACCTTATAACCTCCCACAGCTACCAAAAATAAACACATTTAAAAAAATCCATAAATAGTTACCTTATGGCCTGATTTTTTTTATTTTGTAGGTAATGAGGGTATATTACTGTTATTGTAGATTGTAATTATTGATAGGGTAGAAAATAAAAAAATTACACCTTTATCTCCAAAGGGTATCTAGGCTAGATAATTTTTGCCCACCGCTGGTGATCACATGGCTTTTTTAGTAAGATTTGGTAATAGCTAGTGTCCACCAGGCCCCTACACTCTAGGCCCTAGGCAACTGCCTAGGTTTGCCTTTTGGATGATCTGGATCCACATGCATGCATATTGCACCAGCTGCAAAGGCAAGCAGTTTAGCACATATACAATGCACATGAGCTCACATACATGCGATCCACGTGGAAGTACGCCAGATGCCCCAAAGGAGGCATTGAGGCCCCTCTGGGCAGTTGTTAGAGCTGATCACAGAAAAGAAAACTTAACAATCCTCTTTGCACCTGCAATGACCACAGCTGCAGAAGCCAGGACTCTCCCCCCCCCCCCACACACACATCATTCCGATCCCATCACACTGTCCAATGCACTCTAATGCAGTGTTCCAGGGCCCACCAACACTGCACGCTTTGTATAAATCCACAGGTAGTTCATCAGCTCTGCTGAGACACTAATTACCTCACCTGTGCATGTTTGGGGTTTCCTGCAAAACATGTACTGTTGGTGGGCCTTGACGACAGCGTTGGGGAACGCCTCTCTAATACATTCAGCAGTGCATCGAGACAAGTATGGACATCAAACAGCGACAGGATGGCGCTTTCTGAAGTCCCTGCGGATTTCACTATGTGTTGCTGAATCCGTAACGCCACACAAGTGAGATTCAGCCCTAAAAGCCCATGTTCCCCCTAAAAACTGGCAAGTTTACCACACAAAAAATTACACTGTATCGTTCAACACACACACAAAAATTGGCAGTGCTGTTTCTTAATCTCCCCCTCTCCAGCACCGCTGCTCCCTTAGCAGGAGATCTCACTTGATTCCAGCATGGTCCTCTATTTTCTCTCCTGCAGCTTGCGGATTGTTCTGCTCTGCCTCCATCTGCGCCCCCATTTTCCTGCATGTCACATGAGTTCACCTGAAATGCAGGAGGACTGGACCAGAGACAGAGGACTGCAGGAGAGTACAGAGAAGAGAGGATTCCCATGCTGGAATCAGGTGAGATTTCTCACACACACAAGCTGATCTTCTGTGGAAGACGTGAAAAGCAGCAGCCTGGCAAGTTCTGGAGAAGTCAGGTGGGGGTCAAAAAGTGGAGGGAGGATTCATCTCATTACAGCTTTGGACTGTGTGGCGCTGCCACTGTTCATGCCCCAGACTCTGTGCAGGTTCCATAGGCAGTACAAGTTGTACTGACCTGATGGCGGCCTAGGGAGTGGAGAGGGAGGTTAGAGTTTGCGTATAGAGGGCGGAAGTTAGTGTGAAGATAGGAGATGTAACTTTGTAGAGACAATGCCGATATACTAATTTTTGGTAAAATCCTGCGCCAAATGTGACTACTCTAAATGTATGCTAGCGCCAGAAGTCATCACTTAGAAGTCACTAATGGTTAAGCAGTTCTCTGCACACTGGGACTAGTTGCCGAATGATGCTGGTGCAACGCTATGGTGTAAACCACTGGATGTTTCTACTCCACGCCCTAAGAGTCCACTGGTGCCAAGAACCGGATGGAATGCATCCCCCTACCACAATTGACATTTGTAAACTGCTAAAGAGGACAGCCTCAATCTTAACAATTGTGGTTTTCCTCAAGGTTTCACTTTTCCCAAAATGGATATTTAGTTGTTGGGTGAATGATGGAAACCTAACCTACTACTATCTCTCTTGGTTGGTCATGGTTTCTGAAGCAGATTCCCAGGCCTGCATCCACACCCTTTACTAGGAACTTCAACTATGCCTGGTGAAACTTTAAGTTATAAAGAATGGAATAAGAGAGAACACAGCAAAGACGTTTTTGGTTGGAACACCCAATCTTAGCCCCCAGAAAGATGGCTACCATCAGACTCCATCAAACCCTGAAATATATATGTTGACTGACTTCACAAACTGGAAAATAAATGAATTGACAGGGTGAGAGGTGGTGGTATTGGGCAGGAGATATGACAGAAGCAGGGGGTACGGAGTAAAAGGGAAAAGTGTAAGGAAGTAGGGAGTGGAGGGATAGAGGACAAGAGGAGTTGAAAGATAGGGTGGGGGCAGAAATATGTAGAAAAGTTTAATTAGATGGTAACTGGAGGTCAGGCAGAGGAAGACAGATATGGTGGAAAGGTACAATGGAAATGGGCAGCACGGTGGCGTAGTGGTTAGTGCTCTTGCCTTGCAGCACTGGGTCCCTGGTTCAAATCTCAGCTAGGGCACTAGCTGCATGGAGTTTGTATGTTCTCCCAGTGTCTGTGTAGGTTTCCTTCGGGCACTCTGGTTTACTCACACATCCCAAAGACATACAGATAAGTTAAATTGGCTTCCCTCTAAAATTCACTCTGCACTACAATACATGCACTACACAATACATACATACATAGGACTATGGTAAGGATTAGATTGTGATCCCCTTTGAAGGACAGTTAAGTGACAAGACAATATACTCTGTACAGCGCTGCGGGACCTGTTGGCACGATACAAATATTACCCTTTTTTCAGACAATAAGACTCCTGACCATAAGAAGCACCTAAGTTTAGACGACAAAAACCAGCAGAAAATATAAATAAAGAAATATTTATATATATATACAGTGTTCTCCCCAGGCTCTTTTAGCCGGGTGCTCCACCCGGCTAGTTTTTGTGACCACCCGGCTGTTATCAGCTCACCTCCTCCTATTCTGAAAGGAGAGTTATGCAGAGAAGCACTGGCCCTGCATTCTATCATCTCACCCCACCCGGCTACTTTTTCATGCCACCCGGCTACTTTTTCATGCCACCCGGCTGGAAGAAAATTCTGGGGAGAACACTGTGTATATATATATATATATATATACACACACACATACATACATACACACACCTATACATATACACACACACAGACACACACACTAAACCTGGTGCATGGATAGTGAAAGCGCATCTTGTGGATTATGCCCCCTTTTTACCTCATGCCCCCTTGTGTCTCCGGGTTCTCTTCTGTCCCCCTTGTGTCCACCATGTGTCTTCTATGCCCCTTGTGTCCTCCTGTGTCCCCCATGTGTCCGCCTCTGTCGTCCTTGTGTCCTCCTCGATACCCCTTTGTGTCCCCCTGTCCTCCTCTACATGGGTACAGTACAGGGAGTCCCAGACATTGCGGCAGGTTGGAGGTTAGTATTGGCAGGCATACACAAGTCAGGAACTCCCTGCATTTGGACTATAAGACTTTTTTGCCCCACTTTTTGTGGAGAAAATGTGAGTTTTATAGTTCAAAAATACAGTAAATAATAATAATAAATGGTAGGTAGAGGCAGACTGGTAGAGGCAAGTAGGAGGGATGGACCAGGAGGAGATGGACTAACATGAAATGGAGCCCTAGGCAAGTTACCAGTGTCAGCTCCATCTAGTTGTCACCTATGTTTTTGTAGGTAGAGGAACGGGATTAGCGAAAACTGCAGCCAGGGCCCTGTATTCTCACCAGGCCCCAGGCAGCTGCCTAGTCCCCCTTGTGAATGATCCGGCTCTGGGAGAAGTGGTCACATAGGGGAATAAAAAGGTCAGGGAAAATGTGAAGAGACAGAAGGTCCAGTAGAGGTAAAAGGAAGGGACAGGAATCAGAGGTCAGGTAGGAGTATGAATGTGTTGCACACAAAGGAACTCAGGTTGGGTTAGGGAGGACGGCAAATGCAGGAAAAGGTTTAGGTAGCAGTCATTTGGTCCACTGCTTATGGCTGCCAGCCTTTCTTGGTAAGATTTACTGGGGGTAGCATCAGCCAGGCCCCTGGTCTCTCTACAGGACCCTAGGTACCTGCCTAGGTTGCCATGAGAGAAAAACAGAAAGGAGATTAGGGGTGTAAGCAATGAGCAGGGAGGGGGCATCATTGGTAAGCATGATGGTAAGGTCAGGTGGGGTGTAAAAGAGAGAGGTTTGGGTAGAGGTAAAATACGGTGACCATACGTCCCACTTTACCCGGGTCAGGGCCCGGATTCGTGATCTCCTGTCCCAGGCTGCGCTATGTCCCGGGAAACATCCCGCTTTTAGCCGAGGGACGTCCCGGCCTCGGGACTCTGGCCACCATACGGCCACCATACGATTGCATGAACTGGCCACGGCGTCTAATAGACGGCGCGCCAGTTCATAGCCCGCAGCCCCGCTCCAGCCTGCATAGTCTTCCGGCAGGCAGAGCAGGGCTACGGGAAGATAGCGTCCGAAGCCCTGTACTGTAGACTATTTGTGTCTCCAGTACAGGGCTTTGGGCGCCATCTTCCCATAGTCCTGCTATTCCATTCAACGCCGGAGATATGCAGGAGCAAGATGGTCTGGGGAGCTGCGAGCCAGAGGCCGGCTGGGAGAGGAGACTTCTGTCAGGTGAGTAAATTCCTTTTTTTTGCAGGTGAAATGTTGCCCAAATTGTGTTTGTTTTCTGCTGAAATGTTGCCCACATTGCGTTTTTTTCTGGTAAAATGTTGCCCACATTGCGTTTTTTTTTCTGGTAACTGTTGCTGAGTTTATTATTGCCCAGGTTGGACCCAGAAAAATGACAAAGGGATGACCAAGGAAGGTAGAATGAGGAGAGGAGAGGGTAAGGAAGAGCAAGGGGAGGTCAGGTAGGGATAGAAAGGACAAATGGGAGAAATGGGCACAGATGGGTAAGGATAGGGGCAGAATACACTACAAGCCATTTGCTGCAGGCAGGGAGCTATGCTGTGGAGGTAGCGGCAGGTCACAACATCACAGCGTCCCTGGAAATCACGGCCACTCCTCTCTGCACATATGCTGTCTCCTCCGCCATATTGCTGTAGTCCGGACACTAGAGCACCCTCCTCCCGTCTCCATAGCAACCACAGCCGCGTCCTCTGATCAGCTGACCATGCGATGTGCGGACACCGGAGAGTCCCGGGGAATCCGGGGTCACCTTCTGTCACACCGAGAGGCGGCTACAGCGGCTGCCGAGTATTTCCGCGGCGCCCGAATACCGGAGAGCCTAGAGGGGGCGCTCAACTCCGCGTACAGCGAGCGGCCCCGTGACGTCATCGCCTACCTGGTACACAGACATTGCTCTATATACACTACACATGTGCACCCTCCCTGCAATGCCCTATATACATCATACAGGATATGTGACTTCATAAATACATCTTACTGCATGGCTTCTGGCATATAATATGTGACTCCATATATACATCATACTGCAAGGCTTCTCTGGCCTATAATATATAACTTCCAGATATACATCTTACAGCATGGCTTCTCTGGCATATAATAAATATAGGACTTTATACTGCATGGCTTCTCTAGCATAGAATATATAACTTCCATATATACATCATACTGCATGGCTTCTCTGGCATAGAATATATAACTTTCAGTGGTGTAGCTAAGGAGCTATGGGCCCCAGTTCAAGTTTTACATGACACAAATAGGTCTCCAGTACAGGGCTTCGGCAGCCATCTTGCCGTAGCCCTGCTCGCCTGCCGGTGTCGGAAACAGACACCGGAAGACGAGGCTGGAGCGGGGCTGCGGGCAATGAACTGGCACGGCGTCTATAGACGCCGCTGCCAGTTCATTGAGGAGAGAGTGGCCAGAGTCCCGAGGCCGGGACGTCCCGCTGCTGAAAGCGGGACGTTTCCCGGGACCTCATTAAGCCTGGGACAGCGGACCCCGAATCCGGGACGTGTCCCGGGCAATCCGGGACGTCTGGTCACTCTAGCTCTGACTGAAGTCAGACTGGATTAGCTGCATGCTTGTTTCAGGTGTGTCATTCAGCCACTTCTGCAGCCATAGAGAGCAACAAGGCTGCCAGGCAACTGGTATTGTTTAAAAGAAAAATCCATACCCCTCTCAGTTTAGGTTCCCTTTAAACAGCGGGGGGCGGGGCAGACTGCGACAGGAATCCAGTTGTTAGCCAATTTAATGCAGGCAGAAGACAGGGAGGGAGGGGAGCAGTAGCAGCAGGGCAGAGCAGGGCGGCGGTGGGCCGAGGACGGAACACTGATGTCACATACTCCCGCAGCTGGGACGTCCTGCATCTAAAAGTGGGACTTTTCCTGGGACCCAAGCCAGCCTGGGACAGGGGACCCCGAATCTGGGACCCGTCCCAGGTAATCTGGGACGTATGGTCACTCTAATTTAAAGCATCTTTAGAAGTGATTATTACCAGCAGAGAACTAATATTGTGCTTGAGGGAGGGCCCTGAGGGGCCCCTCTGACCCAAGGCCCCTGATGCAGTTGCTACCTCTGCACCCCCTATTGCTACGCCACTGATAACTTCCATATATACATCATACTGCATGGCTTCTCTGGCATAGAATATGTGACTTCCATATATACACATCATACCGCATGGCTTCTCTGGGCTCTGACATAGAATATTTGACTTCCATGAATGCAACCTTTATCTTACCACATCTACTGCATTGCTGATTCTTTCTAGCTGACTATAGGTAAATGTGTGTGTTGTATGTACATCCTCTCTGTAATACCCTATATGCACCTCTTACTGCATGACTTCATCACTTGTCTCTGGTATATAACAACTTCAATATGCATAATATAACTTAATTATAGATAAAATTTGCAACCAAAATCATACCACATCTACTCTACTGCATGTCGTGATGAAAGATATTGCAACTTGCCTGCAGTGCATGCGCACTGTACAGCCTGTGCATAACTGCACATGCGCGCCATCTTTCACTTATCCCGGCTGTAAGAATTGGCAACCACCGGTGTTTTAGTTCCCCGGGGTGGGGTTATTAGTTGCACACCAGAGGAGGGTTCTGTATGAGAATAGGGTAAGGTTGAGTTGCATAGAGATACATACAGGTCCTTCTAAAAAAATTAGCATATTGTGATAAAGTTCATTATTTTCTGTAATGTGTGTAATGAATCTAAAATATATGAAAGTCTAATGTTTATCAGTACAACTGAAGTAGTTCAAGCCTTTTATTGTTTTAATATTGATGATTTTGGCATACAGCTCATAAAAACCCAAAATTTCTATCAAAAAATTTGCATATTTCATCCGACCAATAAAAGAAAAGTGTTTTTAAAACAAAAAAAGTCAACCTTCAAATAATTATGTTCAGTTACGCACTCAATACTTGGTCGGGAATCCTTTTGCAGAAATGACTGCTTCAATGCGGCGTGGCATGGAGGCAATCAGCCTGTGGCACTGCTCAGGTGTTATGGAGGCCCAGGATGCTTTGATAGCGGCCTTAAGCTCATCCAGAGTGTTGGGTCTTGCGTCTCTCAACTTTCCCTTCACAATATCCCACAGATTCTCTATGGGGTTCAGGTCAAGAGAGTTGGCAGGCCAATTGAGCACAGTAATACCATGGTCAGTAAACCATTTACCAGTGGTTTTGGCACTGTGAGCAGGTGCCAGGTCGTGCTGAAAAATGAAATCATCTCCATAAAGCTTTTTAGCAGATGGAAGCATGAAGTGCTCCAAAATCTCCTGATAGCTTGCTGCATTGACCCTGCCCTTGATAAAACACAGTGGACCAACACCAGCAGCTGACATGGCACCCCAGACCATCACTGACTGTGGGTACTTGACAGTGTACTTCAGGCATTTTGGCATTTCCCTCTCCCCAGTCTTCCTCCAGACTCTGGCACCTTGATTTCCGAAATACATGCAAAAGTTGCTTTCATCCGAAAAAGTACTTTGGACCACTGAGCAACAGTCCAGTGCTGCTTCTCTGTAGCCCAGGTCAGGCGCTTCTGCCGCTGTTTCTGGTTCAAAAGTGACTTGACCTGGGGAATGCGGCACCTGTAGCCCATTTCCTGCACATGCCTGTACATGGTGGCTCTGGATGTTTCTACTCCAGACTCAGTCCACTGCTTCCGCAGGTCCCCCAAGGTCCGGAATCTGTCCTTCTCCACAATTTTCATCAGGGTCCGGTCACCTCTTCTCGTTGTGCAGCGTTTTCTGCCACACTTTTTCCTTCCCACAGACTTCCCACTGAGGTGCCTTGATACAGCACTCTGGGAACAGCCTATTCGTTCAGAAATTTCTTTCTGTGTCTTACCCTCTTGCTTGAGGGTGTCAATGATGGCCTTCTGGACAGCAGTCAGGTCGGCAGTCTTACCCATGATTGCGGTTTTGAGTAATGAACCAGGCTGGGAGTTTTTAAAAGCCTCGGGAATCTTTTGCAGGTGTTTAGCGTTAATTAGTTGATTCAGATGATTAGGTTAATAGCTCGTTTAGAGAACCTTTTTATGATATGCTAATTTTTTGAGATAGGAATTTTGGGTTTTCATGAGCTGTATGCCAAAATCATCAATATTAAAACAATAAAAGGCTTAAACTATTTCAGTTGTGTGTACTGAATCTAAAATATATGAAAGTCTAATGTCTATCAGTACATTACAGAAAATAATGAACTTCATCACAATATGCTCATTTTTTTTAGAAGGACCTGTATACTATAAATAAATGCAACCGGTTGCAAAATCTTATAAAGTTGCAAAAAAAAAATTCACCACTGCATTGCTCATACATATAGATATCTTCATCTACTATATGTGTTGTGTACAACCTCCATGTATTATATTTACACATCACTTACTGCATGGCTTCATCATCTCTCTGGTATATAATAAATAACCTTTATATCCATTATATAACTTCATTATAACTCATATATGCAACCTATATCATACCACATCTACTGCATGATGTCACTGCGGTGCTGATACATATACTGTGTATATCTCCTATAAGTTGTATATTGTGTACAACCTCTGTAATACCATATATACATCTCTTACTGCATGACTTCAGCTCTTCTCTGGCATATAATCACTTCAATATACATCATATATACAGCTTATATTTTACCTCTTTACCACAAAGTATTCACAGCCTTTGCTCAATACTTAAAGAAATGGAGACCGAGAGCCCAATATAGTGTAGTATGTTTCAGAAATTGAGCAAAATGAAAATGTAAGTAATATACTCACAAGCCTGGGTTACCGATCAGGTAACCACTGTATACGCAGGTGGGGAGATTAGACCTGTCCCCACTCAGGATTAAGATGTCGCTCTCTGTAGATAGAGGAAAAAAGGGGTTTTCACCCTACCACCTAGGGTGGATAGCTTGAAACACAAAGGTACAGAGGCGCCAGAAGAGTAAAAATCAAAAAGTATTCAGGTGGCGGTGGTGGACCGGCATCACCCAAAAACAGACTCGATACTGTTGATTGTAGATACAATGATTTATTCATATACTCCTAAACAATATCTGCAACGCGTTTCACGGGCAACATTCCGCTTCATCAGGCAATATAATATTGTTTAGGAGTATATGAATAAATCATTGTATCTACAATCAACCGTATTGATTTATTCATATACTCCTAAACAATATTATATTGCCTGATGAAGCGGAATGTTGCCCGTGAAACGCGTTGCAGATATTGTTTAGGAGTATATGAATAAATCATTGTATCTACAATCAACAGTATCGAGTCTGTTTTTGGGTGATGCCGGTCCACCACCGCCACCTGAATACTTTTTGATTTTTACTCTTCTGGCGCCTCTGTACCTTCGTGTTTGCTCAATACTTGATGCACAATGGTAATAGTTCTGCATTTTGTATACAGCATGGCAGAAGATGTTGAAAAAGTATAATTGTACAAATAAATACAGTACTGTAAATCTACATTGACTATTTCTACTGACAACACAGAATACATCTGTGACAGTGGAATGCGTGTGCCGCCTGTGCATGTAATTATGTTTTTCCTGCTTTAGTCCAACTACTTTGCAGAGTTGTCGAACCCTCCGGTGATCAGCAGGGTGCGTGGGAGGAAGGTGCTAGATGGCGCAGGAAAAGACACACTGGAGGTGGACGTGTTTTGTATGGTCAGAAATATGGACAAGGTAATAAAATAATTTATCTGCAGCATGTCGGCTTAGTGGATAGCATCGAGTCCCAGATTGGAATCCTGGCCAGGGCACTGTCTGCATGGCGTTTGTATGTTCCCCCCCAGGTTTGTGTGGGTTTCCTTCAAGTGCTCTGGATTCCAGTCACATCCCAAAAAACATCCTGGTGGGGTACCTGGCTCCCCCTTCCCCAGGACCGGATTTACCATAGGGCACTGTAGGCACTATGCAGAGCACAGATGAGAGTGCAAATGAGAGGTTATTCACCCTACTCTCTGCATTCCACTGACAAGATCTTCCTACGGTCAGGGACACCTCTACCTAATTAATACTTGGGGGCACGTCTAGCTACCTAATACTTGGGGGCACGTCTAGCTACCTAATACTTGGGGGCACGTCTAGCTACCTAATACTTGGGGGCACGTCTAGCTACCTAATACTTGGGGGCACGTCTAGCTACCTAATACTTGGGGGCACGTCTAGCTACCTAATACTTGGGGGCACGTCTAGCTACCTAATACTTGGGGGCACGTCTAGCTACCTAATACTTGGGGGCACGTCTAGCTACCTAATACTTGGGGGCACGTCTAGCTACCTAATACTTGGGGGCACGTCTAGCTACCTAATACTTGGGGGCACGTCTAGCTACCTAATACTTGGGGGCACGTCTAGCTACCTAATACTTGGGGGCACGTCTAGCTACCTAATACTTGGGGGCACGTCTAGCTACCTAATACTTGGGGGCACGTCTAGCTACCTAATACTTGGGGGCACGTCTAGCTACCTAATACTTGGGGGCACGTCTAGCTACCTAATACTTGGGGGCACGTCTAGCTACCTAATACTTGGGGGCACGTCTAGCTACCTAATACTTGGGGGCACGTCTAGCTACCTAATACTTGGGGGCACGTCTAGCTACCTAATACTTGGGGGCACGTCTAGCTACCTAATACTTGGGGGCACGTCTAGCTACCTAATACTTGGGGGCACGTCTAGCTACCTAATACTTGGGGGCACGTCTAGCTACCTAATACTTGGGGGCACGTCTAGCTACCTAATACTTGGGGGCACGTCTAGCTACCTAATACTTGGGGGCACGTCTAGCTACCTAATACTTGGGGGCACGTCTAGCTACCTAATACTTGGGGGCACGTCTAGCTACCTAATACTTGGGGGCACGTCTAGCTACCTAATACTTGGGGGCACGTCTAGCTACCTAATACTTGGGGGCACGTCTAGCTACCTAATACTTGGGGGCACGTCTAGCTACTTAATATTGAGGGTACCTCTGGCTACCTATTACTAAGGGGCAACTGTAGCTACCTATGACGGGCAAGAAAAGTAAGGGAGAAGGGACAGTACGGTCAGCACACTTGTGGTGCGGTTCAGCGGGGATCTGTAGATTCTTGGAGGCAGGGTCGGACTGGGACATCAAGGAAGTTTCAGCCTGGGGCCTGTCCCCCCCCCATTTTGGGCTCACATACACATGTACTCTAAAAAAAATTTGCATGATTATGGTAGGGAATAGATTGTGAGCACTTCTGAGGACAGTCTCCAACAAGGACATGTCCACATCCAGCGCGCCGCAGCAAAAATAGATGGGTGTCACCGTGCGCTGGAACATGGGCGTGGTCATGATGGGTCATGGGCAGACAAAAAAGAAGA
Source organism: Hyperolius riggenbachi (assembly GCF_040937935.1). Taxonomy (NCBI): domain Eukaryota; kingdom Metazoa; phylum Chordata; class Amphibia; order Anura; family Hyperoliidae; genus Hyperolius; species Hyperolius riggenbachi. The sequence continues at coordinate 32,897,966 of NC_090655.1, read as the reverse complement.
AAAACAAAAAAAAAGGCAACAAAATAAGTAGCGGTGTTATTCACAGAGATTAGGTCCGACCAGATACATTTTAGATAAAAATAATCAAGTAGTTACATGCCTCATGATAATTCATCAAGTAGTCAAATGGCAGCAGATTTTCCCACAAAATGCAATCAGATTGGCAGCAGATATCCCCACAAAATGCAATCAGATTGGCAGCAGATATCCCCACAAAATGCAATCAGATTGGCAGCAGATATCCCCACAAAATGCAATCAGATTGGCAGCAGATATCCCCACAAAATGCAATCAGATTGGCAGCAAATATCCCCACAAAATGCAATCAGATTGGCAGCAGATATCCCCACAAAATGCAATCAGATTGGCAGCAGATATCCCCACAAAATGCAATCAGATTGGCAGCAGATATCCCCACAAAATGCAATCAGATTGGCAGCAGATATCCCCACAAAATGCAAATAGATTGGTGGCAGATATCCCCACAAAATGCAAATAGATTGTCGGCAGATTTCCCAACAAAATGCAATTAGAGGGGGTTATACAGTTAATAAAAAAAAAGCAAGATTTTATTGAAAAATAAATCAATATTTATGAAAAAAAAAACAATCTGGGGGGGCGATTAGACCCCACCAACAGAAAGCTCTGTTGGTGGGGAGAGAAGGGGGGGGGGGGGGAATTACTTGTGTGCTGTTTTGTACGACCCTGCACCTTTGCCTTAAAGCTGCAGTGGCCTATTTAACTAAAAATGGCCTGGTCACTAGGGGGGTTAACACTGCGGTCCTCAAGTGGTTAAAGGATGGTCCATGAGATGCAAATAACTCAGACGATTTAGATTATTTAATTTCTGCATGCATATATATGCAACCAATCTAATTTAACCTGGGTGGGACTTGATTGATCCATTTCCAAGCTGTATAAATTTGCATAAAAAATTGCATAATCCTGCATCAACTCAAAAATTATTTGCATCTCATTGACTATCCCTATTTAGCATCCATAAAATGAATGACTTCGCCAGACTAATAATTGGAAGGGGGAGTGGCTTACCTGTAGAGGTGGCAGAGGTGGTTTCCTTCACCTCCTTAGAGCTAAAAAAAAAAAGAGACTGGAAACAAGTTCCAGAAGGCAAACTTGGACAACGTGGATAAATGAGAACCTTCACAGACTCATTACATCAGATCAGCTGTAAAGCAGCTAGGAGATTCTGGAGAATAAAAAAAGAAAATCAGATACAAGTTTAAATGCATCCACCGCTTGTTCTTACTGGACCCCAACACTACAAGTGTTTGGTAAGCTTGCCTAATGTGTGGCCAACACTAGAGGGTACTAGTCTAGTTTAGGGAGCCCAGCAGGAAACCAGAGAACAGTCCTCCAATAACAGCTCTCTACAACACGAAGCATTGTGATTGGATGATTAGTGTGGGCATAGTTCACTACAACCTATTGGAAACCTAGCAGTTTGCGAGAGTGGCATCCACCCAATCACATTAGCTGAACTTCCCTAAGAGGTTTCCTGCTGGGTCCCCTGAACTAGACTAGCCCCCTACTCTAGGCAAGCCAACCCCGATGGTGAGGACAAGAACTCATGAAACGTGTTGTGTAACTGATAAACTTCAAACCATCCACGGCCTTGTCTCTGCCTGTTCATCAGATCACAGAGTTCAGGCAGTATCCCATTCACTTTACTAATCGCCAGCAGATATGATGTCTGTGCACAGCCCAGAACACGGTGATTCACTCATAGGCCCGGTTCACACTCAGAACCACAAATCGCAATCTTAGCCATTGCAATTTTGCATTGCTATTTTTTGTGATCTTTTTACCATTGCGCTTCGCAATTCTCATTCCAGTGAATCGCAATGGCTGGAGCAATGCTGCATGCAGCGCTACTGCGATCGGCGGAAACTGCAATTGCCACGGCGTTAGTAATTCCATAGGATTACTTGTGCTGCAGAGCTTTCCTGATCACTGGCAAAACGCAGGCTGAAAGTGCCCGAGTGAGAACGGGGCCTAACAGTTCCTCTCAGCTGTGGCAAGGAGCCCCCACCAAGCTGCTTGGAGAGGAACTCCAGTGAACATTTTTACTGTTGGCAGGTGAAGTAGCTGCTGCATGTTTTTTTGGCAGTTGGAAATAGCTGGAAACAGCTAATTCCTACAATGCAGCAAGGTTTACAGACAAAAAACTGCCAAGAGTACGTACTTTTCTTGTTTCTTGTGGGAGGGGTTTCACCGCATTATCAGTCATACAGCGCCCCCTGATGATCTGTTTGTGAAAAGGAAAAGATTTCTCATGTAAAAGGGGGCATCAGCTACTGATTGGGATAAAGTTCAATTCTTGATCTCTTTAAGTCTAGACAGGAACCCATATGTTGCCATGCTGATGAGCCTCGGTGCCCAAACTGCACAAGTGGGACAATGCTGATACTGCTTCCTTGCCAGCCCACACCTAAGACAGACACTCCTGGCAGACTCAAAAATCCAGAGCTGCAGCAACTAGTTCATTCTAAGTAGGCAGTAGCAGTGTTAGGGAGGCCTGCCCAAGGTTTCCTTAATAATAGGTGCTGGCTTACTGAGCAGAAAGATAAGAGATTCAAAACCAGGTCACCTGTGTCAGAGGGAGTGCCCTTAAAGAGGAACTGTAGTGATAGGTATATGGAGGCTGCCATATTGATTTCCTTTTAATACCAGTTGCCTGGCAGCCCTGCTAAGCTATTTGCCTGCAGTAGTGGCTGAATCACACCAGAAACAAGCAAGCAGCTTATCTTGTCAGATCTGGCAATAATGTCAGAAATACCTGATCTTCTGCATGCTTGTTCAGGGTCTATGGCTAAAAATATTAGAGGCAGAGGATCAGCAGCACAGCCAGGTAACTGGTATTGCTTAAAAGGAAATAAATATGGCAGCCTCCATATACCTCTCACTACAGTTCTCCTTTAACCAGTACACTATCCAGCCCCATACTAAGGTGAGACCTGTCCAGGGGGCAGTAACCCGTGTCATACAAATGCTGTGAGCACTCAGATTTTTTTCCTCTTGAAGGAAGCTTGCGTGCAGGAGGTGCTGCCCAGTTTTTGCAGTCGCCACTTGACCGCACATTCCATTTCTTCTGTCACAAAACTCGTCAGACGTTACGGCACTTTTTATGCTGTCTGAAAATGGACCAATCCGGATCAGCAGCATTTAGTTGGTTCAGTTCCATAAAAAAGTGCAACAAAATTTGCATCTGAAAAAAATTGCAATTTCCTGGCCATTTCTACAATCAAAGCCTTGAATTTAAACCTATAGAGACCATGTGTGCGTTTCCCTTATGTGAGATACAGAGCGGAGAGCTTGATGTCACTTCTAATGACACGGTGACATTGAAGCTGGCGCTTTAGCATCCTGCTTTTGTTCATTTTGTCAGATGTGTTCATATAGTCCTTTCAGTGTGCGTTCAGTGAACAATGTGTGAACTGCAAGTCTCACTTGTTTACCATGAATGTACAGAGTACAAGGATACCACTCTACGCTTTATCCATCCGTAAGAGCAAACACTCACATAACAGCACAAGGTCGTATGTCTGAAGCAATAAAACGTGATCAGCGGCGGCCAGGAGTCTCGTATACCATGATCTACGCAGCTGTCACGATTTTCATTCATGTAGATCTTTGTAGCAGCTGGAAAAGATATTCGAAAATTGCAGACAGATTTTAAAGTGTATTGCAAAGTCTAAAGACTAATGCCGGTTATACACCTTCAATTATGATCAGCCAATTGTACCACCTCCGTATTGCTTGGGAACAAAACACTGCACAAAAGAGCCACAGCACATGTGGGTTTGCTGATGTGGCATGCCATTCCAATGGATTACCGATTAGGAAACTAAATGGGGGCTACCATATTTATTTCCTTTTAAACAATACCAGTTGCCTGGCTATCCTGCTGATCACTTTGGCTCTAGTAGTGTGATACACGCCTGAAACAGGCATGCAGCTAATCCAATCACACTTCAGTCAGAGCACCTGATCTGCATGCTTGTTCAGGGTCTGTGGCTACAAGTTTTAGGGGCAGAGGTGATTACCAGGCAACTGGTATTGTTTAAATGTCAAATATGTCAGCTGGCTATACATTCTTTTGTTTTCGATATTCCGATCGATGTGAAGATTGATATTTTACAAGTGTCTAAAAACCAACATTGCAGTTCAGTCTTTAGATCTATTTTAGACCTTAAAGGACACCCGAGGTGAAAATAAACTAATGAAATAAACAATTGTATCGATCTTCCTTCTCCTAAAAATGACTTTTTAAGTAATTCCAGTTTTTTTTATATATTTAAATCTACGTTTTAAGTTTTTGCTGTTTTATTGCTTTATTTCATTTTGCGCAATGACACACACATTGAAGTATGCCGGAGCTAAAGTCTATGAATTATTGAACCTTTTTTTTATCTCTTTCCTCCTCTCAGAAGCCATTTTCTGCTAGGAAAGTTTTTTATAGTTGGAATTTCTTATCAGCGAGGGTCACATTGTAGTCTGACCCAGTCCTGACCCAGGCAGGAACTGACACTTACATACCTGATATTTAACTCTTTCAGGCAGAAAAAGAAAAAAAGGAACACAACAGTTATTTGTGTGCTAGGCATTATACATACACAAGTCTATCATCATGTCACCTCGGATATCCTTTATTATAAATCGTAATATCAATTGTTTCAATCCACTTCAATTTACTTTTGATTAAATATTACCTTCCCGCGCAGGAGGATTTCTCAGGCCCTGCTGGGCTGATTTGCATATTTTTTTTTTTGCAACATGCAGCTAGCACTTTGCTAGCTGCATGTTCACTCTGATCGCTGCCACTCCGCGCCGATTAGCCGCCGCTCGCCCCCTCCCCCCCCCCCCCCCAGACCCCATGCGCTGCCTGGCCATCCAGTGCCAGGCAGCGCTGAGGGGTGGATCGGGACTCCCTTTGACGTCACGACGTCGATGACGCCATGGCGACGGGGGAAGCTTTCCAGGTAATCCCGTTCTTTGAACAGGATTTCCTGATCGCAGATCGCCGGAGACGGTCGAAGCAGGTGGGGGGATGCCCTAGGCTCGCTACATGATTTAAAAAAATGATAAAAAAAAAACTGCTGCGCTGCCCCCTGGCGGTTTCTAATAGACCGCCAGGAGGGTTAATCGAATGTCTAATTGGGCAAAACAATTCTACAGTGTATGGCCAACTTTACTGTCCGGTATCTGTACATAGTACACAGCTGAATATCACACCTTGCACAAGTCTGTGGGACTTTGTTCATCTCATTTATTTTCATCTTTTGTTATTTATTTTTGTTATTTTATAAATCATAAATAATTATTGCGGATGGAATCTCATGGCTCTCAATGTGTTCTTTCTACACAGAGGATTTGTTCTGCGGTGATCTCTGCAGACGCTGATATGGCACCTTCTTTGGCCGGAAGTGACGTAAGTGGCACTACCGAGAAGTCGGTGAAGTCCGTGGAAAGAGCCATGGAATGGATACAGGAGTCTATAGGCCCAGACTTGGAGGGGATTCTGCCCAGCGAGCAGAGTACCATCGATCAGATCCTGAGGTCTGTATACAGTGTTCAGGTTCAGTGCTGCCCATCTCATGTATAATGGTCATGTTATACTAAGCACAAGACAACATGGCCTCACTGCTGTCTTCTTAGAAGGAGTAAGGGCCTGTACACACTGGCTGCGTTGCACTGCGTTTTTTAAAATCGCATGCGCTTTTTAAATTGCAAGGCCTTTTGAAAAATCACGAAAATAGCGATGACATGTTGGAAAAACACAATTACAGTGACTGCTGCGCTTTTTAACCATTTAAGGACCACAAGTGTACACCCCTCTAGTGACCAGGCCATTTTTTACAATTCAGTGCTCTGCAGCTATAACAGCTCGCTGCAGAGCCATACAACTGACCACACAAATGAATCCCCCCATCCCCCTTTTCTTGTCACCAACAAAGCTTTCTGTTGGTGGCATCTGATCGCTGCTGTCAGGTTTATTTTTATTAATTTATAAAGAATTTTTTACAATTAAATTTTTTTATTATTATTTACATATTTCCCCCCCCTTCCCACCATCAATCAGTGATGCCTATGAGAGGGGATCACATTGTGGGCCACTTCAGGTGACAGCTTTGTCTTACAGCGCTGCACATAGATTGCAGCACTGTTAAAAGATAGACAGCCTGCGAGCTCCGTAACTAAATGGGGATGCAATCTCTGTCCCCAGGACTTGACGCCAATCGGCGTTACGCGGTCCCACCTTGCGGCAGCCGATCAGCGTTAGGTGGTTGTTTTTTAGACAAACAATCAGGAAACTAGGAAAAAAATGACCTCAGAAAAATCGCAATCACCACAAGCACACAAAAACAAGTAGAATTTTGATTAAAAACGCAATCTCATCCCACTGCATTCATGCTTGGCAACTTTCAGTGTGTACAGGCTCTAAGGCCTGGTGCACACCAAAAACCACTAGCAGATCCGCAAAATGCTAGCAGATTTTGAAACGCTTTTTCTTCTTTTTCTGCAGCGTTTCAGCTAGCGTTTTGCGGTTTTGTGTAGCGGTTTTGGTGTAGTAGATTTCATGTATTGTTACAGTAAAGCTGTTACTGAACAGCTACTGTAACAAAAACCACCTGGCAAACCGTTCTGAACTGCCGTTTTTCAGAGCGGTTTGCGGTTTTCCTATACTTAACATTGAGGCAGAAACGCCTCCGCAATCCAAAATCTGCAGCAGCCCGGGAGTATGCGTTTCTGCAAAACGCCTCCCGCTCTGGTGTGCACCAGCCCATTGAAATACATTACCCAAGCGGATCGCAAACTGCAGCCGAAACGCTCTGGTGTGCACTAGGCCTAAGTTAGGTGCACAAAATTTTTTCCAGGGTAAAGCTCAGATTGCCAGCAACTGCAAGCGCACAGAAAAGCAATTGACTGTTTTTAGCAGCTTGCGGCGGTAAGCAATCCAGGAAGCAGCAGAATATCCAGAGGAAACCCACACAGCACACTACAGAATAGATTGTCTTCCATATAGTCATACCTTGTATAATCCTATCATATAGCAGCTAGATTACACACAGCTAGAATAACAGACCCTACCACAACACACAGGGAGCCAGCAGACCCACAAAGCACTTTCAGTAACAACATATCCATCAATATGAGGGCAAATGTACAGATTACAGGGGGAACACTGGTGATTTCTACTGCATTTTCTTCTTCTAGTGACTTTTTCAAGCCAAAGATGGAGGAAGAGAGAAGACGGAGGGAAGCTGAGCAACATGCAGCAGCGCCCCCCGCAGGAAGTGATCCAACCCCTCCAGTCACACCACCCACCAGCAAGAAGAAGGGCAGCGCAAAAGGTGGCACTATTAGTGATGGCCAGGTCTAGGAGAACTCATGGAGAAGCACGTGATCAGTTTGGTCAAATGATAGATATGCACGTCTCTGATTTGCTAGTCATGATCATGTGCTAAAGCAGGATGTGATCTCAGCAAATCAAACAAATCAGATGAGTTCTCCTAGACATGGCCATCACTAGACTCTATGGGCTAGTTTTGTACATACCACCTACACAGAGTCTTTTTCAGGAGAATACTTTTAAGTGGATTAAGGCTCAATATACTCTCCACAATGTTAATTACCAAATTAGGTCTCTGCTACAAAACTGGGCCGCTTCAAGTCACATGACTGGATTTTTAGACAATTTTAGCTGCAGAGGGGTCCAGTGTTAAAGGGGGTTGTAACATCCAAATATATAGTAGAATATAAACCCTTAAAAATAGATTCCCCAATTTTTTGGGTGCCTTTGCTGAACTGCAGGGCCAGCAGGATTGTGGGGATTTTTTTAAGCTACAGTAACAAGCTTATCTCAGCATGCAACAGAAAGCTTCCCATTTCGGATAAGATTGACACGATGAACAAAAGGTAATTGAATACCCCCCTCCCTTTTGAAAAGTCAAAGCCTGTTATCTAGTTATGTGTGCTGTGGGAGCAACACTAAGCTGTTACAGGAGAGAGGGAAAATTAACACTGTGCTCGGTTAAGAAACAAGGGGAGAAGTGATGTCACTTTTGGCATCACAGAGAAACCGTAAAGATGGAAACCAGCAGAAATATTTTCTTATCACATTTCTCCTAAATCTGTCAGTAAACACTATAAACAACATGATAGAAAAATTTAATTTCTTATTGAATTTTTTTTTTAACATTTTTTTTTTCTGTGCAATGTTCTCCGTGCTGCTAACTGGGGTCAGGTTGGAGATTATAAAGCATGCTGCTTAGTCACCCATCTCCTCTTTGCTGCGTCAGCAGATCATGTTAGTGACATCCTTCTATACTTTCTTCTGAGGAAAAGCTCCGGCCCCAAGGACTGAGGTCCCCTGTGACTATAGGGCAAGTTTTTGCAGGTCCTTTGTCTTAGATGGCAGACCAGCGGGGAACAGTGGAAAGGCTAGGCTTAAAAAGTATTTACCATAATTTACCATAATATTAGCTAATCAAGAAGTTTCTACATAGAGAACATGAGGTATGGGGAACATCTGTGCCTGGACTTTATTTGAAGCTGCAAAGCTACATTAGTGTGAGCGAGTTGTCAGGATGATCCCTGTACTCAGAACTGAGATGACCAAGACATGGCATCAGACCTAGCTGACCGTTTCCTCCCTCTCTGCAGGCAAGAAGGCAGCTGTAACTGAGAAGCCGATCCCTCCTGCGGACCCTCCTGAGCTGGTGGTTGGTGGCAGCCCAGCAGTGGGCGCCGTGTCTCTGGCAGTGGCCACCTGTACAGCAACCCTCCGAGAGGTCCCGCTCTACTCTTACATATCTGCATTAAAGCATGAAGAGGTAACAACACTGAACAAGAGCGTAAAAAAATTAGCTTATTATACAGTAGTATACAATAAATGCATCAAATTCCATATGGACAGGCAACTAAAATACATCACGGTAATAGCATTGATCGCATGTTTCGAGACCATAAAAGGTCCCTTCTTCAGGCATGTAGTACAGGTACATATTTTTGTGAGTATCTGGAAACGAACACCAATCCCTCTCATTGGAGGATTACACAAGTCCAGTTCATCAAAATGTTTCTTAAAGGACCATTCCACGGAATACCCCAAGTAACAGTTACCCATGTGTCATAACACGGGGAAAATATTAGTACTTTGAAGTGAACCCGAGGCGAGAGTGATATGGAGGCTGCCATATTTATTTCCTGTTAACAATACCAGTTGCCTGGCAGCCCGGCTGGTCTGTTTGGCTGCAGTAGTGTCTGAATAACACCAGAAACAAGAATGCAGCTTATCTTGTCAGATCTGACAATGCCAGAAACACCCGATCTGCTGCATGCTTGTTCAGGGTCTATGGCTAAACGTATTAGAGGCAGAGGATCAGCAGCATATCCAGGCAACTGGTATTGCTTAAAATGAAGTAAATATGGCAGCCTCCATATCACTCTTACCTTGGGTTCATTTTAAAGAGACTCTGTAACAATTTTTTCAGCCTTAGTTCTTCTATCCTATGAGTTCCTATGCCTGTTCTAATGTGCTGGGGCTTACTGCAGCTCTTCCTAATTACACTGTCTCTGTAATAAATCAATGTATCTTTCCTCTGTCCTGTTTGTAGGGCTAAAAGGCTTTGATTGTGTGGAATGTGCAGGGCTGCTTGTGATTGGTAGAAGCGATACACACCCTCTGCAGGCCCCCTGCATACTCACACACTATGCTTAGCTGAGCCTATTAGAAGCTGGTTAGTTTGTTTGTAAACACTGCCTAAAACTGTTAATTACAAGCCAGGATTGCAGCAGAGAGTGGCAGAAACAGCACAGAGGGGCACAGGAGAAAATAAGGAATAGAATGGTATGCTTTTTAGTGTAAGAATATTAGAGTACAGATTCTCTTTAAAGGTCCTAGAGCAGTGATGGCTAACCTTGGCACTCCAGCTGTGACAAAACTACAAATCCCATCATGCCTCTGACTCCCCGATGTATGCTTAGAGCTGTTAGAGTATTGCATTGCCTCATGGGACTTGTAGTTGCACCACAGCTGGAGTGCCAAGGTTAGCCATCACTGTCCTAGAGCAACCCTGGACATGCCTGCGTATGTGGCAGAGACCGGAGTGTGTAGAGGAGGGGACTAATATCAAAACAACACCGGAAACAAAAGCAAAGATGACAAGTTAATGTCATGGGTGCAAGCTTTTCCAGTTCAGGGGTGGGCAGTAAACCCTGAGCAGCCAATCCCAAGTCAGCTTCAGTTAGCCACAAAGCTGAACTCTGATTGGTTGTTACAAGGGGCTTTCTTCCTCATGCAGGATTTAAGCTCGAAACCATAGAAGGATTACCTGAATAGAGCACCACCTTGTGGTTTGACTTTTGTGAGCAGTACAGTACCTTGCTTTTCTTTTGTCTAGGATTACAGAAGCCATTCAACTTGACTGATTTACTAACTGTAAATTAGGTCGTATTATTGTTAGTTAGGACATTACTCACTGTGGAGTTATCTTACCTTTATTACCTTGCAGAAAACTGTAGATTTTTTAAATGATTGTAATATTTCAGTCAAACCAGCAGGTGGTGCTTTAAAAAATAAAGCACATCTTCAAGATAAAATTACACATCGTTGTCTGAACATAACAAATACATAGAGATTACTTATTTACTAGTGAAAATATATTGCAAATACCATAGTTCACCAAGCTAAGTCACATGACCAAAGGCCGGCTCCAACCCTCCATATGCCTTTTTCTGAGTCACTGCGGTTCTCCTTCTGCAGCACCTTATTGGTGGTGGCTTAGCATAGAATGCCATTTTCTCCACCTTTAGCGAGGTTCAAGGGAAGGAGGTGTGGCCTAGACTGCCTAGCTTACCAAGCAAGCGGAAGGAATTCAGTCCACAACAACCAAACCGGAGCCATCATAGGCTCACTGTACACCAGCGGTTTTGGATGTAAGCCTGGCTTCAGGGGCATAAACAGATCATGTACATAATCAGGAGTGATGCATCATGGGAAACCAGACCAGCACAGTTGAAATCTACATCCTGCTTGTGGTTGCACAGCTCTGACAGGATGTCGATTTCATGCATCTCTGCCGCTTGGTCCCGCCAATTGCACCGCTCTGCCCCCGTCATCTCATCGCACTGTGAGCAGGTCAGGAGCAGATTTCATTGGCTCATGAACCTGTCATCACGGTGAGCCAATCCCATTGGCTTACATTGATGGACGAGGTCAGGAGCCAATGAAAGTGGCTCCTGACTGGCGCACACAGCTCTGCCATCAGAGACCTGCAGTGGGCTATGAGAGAGCGGTCTGTGTGGCGATTGGTCGATAAGTGGCGTTTTGCAGTACCAGCAGTCACTGGTCTTTAGGGGGCCAGAAATTACTGGTAACGAAGTAGTTAAGAAGGCACAGAGGCCATCATGATATGACCTGAACTAAGAAAATGACTCTGGAATGTTGCTTTGTTTTACTGAGGCGCTACTCCTGCTACTGCTGAAATTCTGTTTGTCCCCACGTTTATTGCCTGATGAAGCGGGTGTGGCCTGCGAAACGTGTAGCATTTTTGGGGTACTATATAATAAATGTGATTACTATTATACAGACAGTGTTTCGTCTCTGCTTTATGGAGGTAAGTCCACCGCTTCCTTCAAGCAAATTTTAAAGGTTTTATCCACTTTTACCCTGCTGGCGCCTCTGTTCCTTCGCCGTACCGTGTCCACCCCTGGTGGAGGGGTGATCTACCCCTTTTCTGATCTACAGAGAGCGACTTCTTAGTGAGTGAGGACAGGTCTAATCTCCTCACCTGCCTATACAGTGGTTGCCTTTGTGGTAACCCACGTTTGCGAGTATACTCTTCTCACTAATTATCTTTACTATATTTATGCTGAACATACTACACTATATTGAGCTCTCGGTTTCTCTAACTTTATGCTTTGTTTTCTGTTTCTCTATACAGATGCCCAGCAAGCTGATGCTGCCAGCACCTTTCATCACACTGCTGAGCTATGGCAAATCAGGAAAACTCCGCTTCATGAAGGAAGTCATGATGGTCCCGCCCCCAGGCCTCACTGCTCAGCAGGTCAGCCAATCACTGCATCCTTGCTAAGCAGAAAGCAGATCCTGCATGTGTTCATAAAATAAAATTGCTATAATGTCAATATACATGTATGGAACAGAAAAACGTAAGAGCCCCTATAAAAACAATGAACACCAAGAGCCCCAATAGTGTAATATGTACTGGTAAATGGTTACTAGATAGAGTAAATATTAATACTCACAAACCAGGGTTACCATTAGGCAACCACTGTAAAGGCAGGTGGGGAGATTTTCCTGACCCCACTCAGGAATAAGAAGTCGCTCTCTGTAGATGAGAAAAAGGGGGTTCAACCCTCCACCCAGGGTGGACTCAATATTATGCAGGAGAACAGAGGCGCCAAAAGGATAAAAGGAAGCTAAATGAGCTTAAAAACCAAATTCTTGGTAAATAGAGGAGGTAGTGGTGGACTTACCTCCTCCAAGTAGACACACAACGACTGTAGTAAACACAGTCAATATATTTTATTTATGAACTCCAAATATGCAACGCGTTTCGCAGGTTTGATCCCGCTCTGTGCCTGGCTCTTCTACTGACCACATATGCTATTGCTCCGTTGTTATTGCCTGATGAAGCGGGATCAAACCTGCGAAACGCGTTGCATATTTGGAGTTCATAAATAAAATATATTGACTGTCTTTACTACAGTCGTTGTGTGTCTACTTGGAGGAGGTAAGTCCACCACTACCTCCTCTATTTACCAAGAATTTGTTTTTTAAGCTCATTTAGCTTCCTTTTATCCTTTTGGCGCCTCTGTTCTCCTGCATAGTAAGAGCCCCTATGTCCAAGTTCACAGTGGTGCATTGCCTGTTAAGCACAAAATCGCACTGCAATTGTTAATCTGTGCAACGTTCAGAGTGCATCTGGGGGGTGCAATCCAACGGCCTACAGTATCCCAACACAGTGCATGCAGCGCATTACCGAATAGCATGCCCATTACCATTTGTAGTGAAGCATACTTGTCATCGACTATGCTTCACTGTATACGCCACAATGCTCACATAACGCAGCTCACACTGTGAACATAGCCCAATTCACCCTCCTGGATTTTTTTTTACTGTTCACAGACGTGAATAAGGGGAGTGTGCCATTACTCAGACTGTTCATATTGGAAGCAGTTGTTCCAGAGAAATTGCCTTTGGAAAAGTCAGCCATGTGACACAGAGATCTCTGCAGAAAACAGGCAGGTGCCAGGGAAGTGGGTTGGGTGTACCCTGCTAGTGAACAGTCCTTACTCCCCAGCACAGACCCATCACTGGACTCTTTCCACTTCCTTTCTCTACTACTGAGAGATTCACTCTCTGTGGTCAGCACCGCAGCTTCAGTTTAGCAGAGTTGTATTGTTCTACCTAGTTCCTGCTCCCTGCTCAGTGTGTGATAAATCATTTAACTCCTACACCATTCTAAATTAGTTTATGAAAGCCATGTGTACCTCTCATCACTGTGCCCTTCCTCCAACAAGTAACCCTTTAATATAGAAAGAAGAGACTGACAAAGAGGCACCTTATCAAGGAATAATAGCTTTAAAACGAGTTTGAAAAGGAATGGAAAGCACCACTTACCTTGCAATATAGCATAATAATCATAATATATACATACTTACCTCGATAACTATCACAGATAAAAACATACAAGACCTTTGGAAGTGGGAAATCTGTCAGGAAAATGTGTGGTCTTTTTTTGCCTGTGGTATATGGCCATACAATTGGTAGGTAAGTGGTTCTTGCAACCCAAAAACCTGCTAACCAATTCTATCTGATTAATGGAATGGATCCCAGATTTTCAGCAGTTAATGGGCAAGATGGATCGTTTCCGATCAATCATAATGTTGATCGGAAATCGACTGATCGTCCCTGGGATTGTATTGTTAATGGCCACCAAGTAAAAAAAACTAATAAACAATTGTATCTATCCTCCTACTCCTAAATATGACTTGTAGATATTCCACTGTTTTATGTTTAAATAAAGTAGATTTATTGCTTTGTCTCAGATCAATGAAACAGTATCCCATGTCTCAGAGTGCTAAAATTTATAAACTTCTGACCTTTTTGTATCTATCCCCTGCTCTTGGAAGCCCAGTTCTCTGCCAGGAAAGTATTTTATGGCTATAATTCCTTATCAGCTTATTAACTCTTTCAGGCAGAGAAAGAAATAAAAAAGCAACAACATATGTGTGTGCTTGGCACTGTACACACACGTCTATCTCAAGTCACTTAACCCTTTAAGTATGGCATTTCCTTAGTATAGGATGGCTTTTTGCTCTGTTCCTGGAGTTCCTCTTTAACCATTTTAGCTGCTTGGACGTGATTGTCAAGTCCAAGCAGCTGCTGTTGCGCTGCTGCGCGTGCTCCCGTGTTGCCCCTCGTTAGCCCTGAGATCAATGAATGGGAACATATTTCCCATTCATTGATCTAAGTCCCCGGTAGAAAAACCGACACCACCTTATGAGAAGCCATGGTCTTTCTTACAGGATGGAATAAAAAAGAAAAATGACTGTGGTCATCTTGTGGCTAAATAGTAAAACTACTTGTACATACATTTTTTTCACATAAAACACAATAAATTACATTTAAAATTAATGGTGTATCCCCACACCCAAAAAATACCCAAATAAAATTAACAACAACAAAAAATTAGTTACCTAAGGGTCTAAACTTTTTTAATATGCATGTTATGCATGTCAAGAGATTATATTATTATTATTTGTATTTATAAAGCGCCAACATATTACGCAGCGCTGGACAATAAATATATACAATGATACAAGGATGACAGACATAACAAGGTTATACAACATAGAACAAAGTTATACATGCAAATTGTACAAAATACATGATCATGCAATATGGGCTGGTTAGGTAGGCCCAGTAATACAAGTACAGGCTGTCATAGGACAGGAGCACATGATCCTGTAGATTACACTAGGGAATGGAAGACCCTGCCAGAGGCTTACAATCTAAAGGGTGGGGTGGAAACACTAGGTGGGGTTGTTAAATATTCAGTAGAGAGTTACTGTGTAGTAGGAGGTGGGTAGGCCATCATAAAGAGGTGGGTTTTAAGGGCTTGCTTAAATGTGTTGAAAGAGGGAGCAAGTCTGATGGGTGGTGGAAGGGCGTTCCAGAGGGTGGGGGCAGCTCTTGAGAAATCCTGCAGGTCGGGCATGGGAGTGTGAAATGCGTGGGGTGGTGAGGCGAAGGTCGTTACTAATCTTTTAAATTATAAGATTGTAAATGCATGGACGCAAAACTGAAAAAATGCACCTTTATTTCCAAATAAAATATTGGCGCCATACATTGTGATAGGGACATCATTTAAATAGTGTAATACCTGGGACTATTAGGCAAATACAATACGTGGGTTTTAATTACGGTAGCATGGATTATTTTAAAGCTATAATGGTTGAAACCCAGAAATAATGATTTTTTTCAATTTTTTCATAATTTTCCTGTTAAAATGCATTTAGAAAAAAATAATTCTTAGCAAAATGTACCACCCAAAAAAAGACTAATTGGTGGTGGAAAAAATAAGACAGATCAATTCATTTTGATAATTCGTTATTGGAGAATGAATGGGAGGTGAAAATTGCACAGATGCAAAGGTGAAAAACACTGAGGGCAGAAATGGTTGAAGGACACTTGACGTGAGAGTGATATGGAGGCTGCCATATTGATTTCCTTTTAGACAATACCAGTTGCCAGGCAGTCCTGCTGATCTCTCTGGCATCAGAAGAGTCTTAATCAAACACCTGAAACAAGCATGCGGCAAATGAATTCAAACTTCACTCAGAAACCTCTGATCTGCATAATTGTTCAGGGTCTATGGCTAAAAGCAGCCCCGTTTCTATGGGCGTGCGATACGGTGCAATCGCCCGGGGCGCTTTATTGTGCGGCAGGAGGGGGGGGCACCGGAGCGGGGGAACAGTTTCAATGTCTTTCCTCTCCCGGCGTCCGTCGCATGGTAACAGCGCCACCTGTGATGACGTACCGCATGTCAAAACAGGAAGCGCTGTTACTAATGAGATAGATGCCAGGAAAGGAAGGACATTGAAGCAGCGCGGGTTCGGTGGAAGCAGGTGAGTTATTACTATTATGTCCGCTCCCCCTCGCTCCTGCGCCCAACTCATGCCGCCCATACCTAACTAACCTAAACTGCGGGAACCTACCTAACCTATACTGCGGGAAACTCCCTATTTAACCTATACTGCGGGAACCTACCTAACTAACCTATACTGCGGGAACCTACCTAACTAACCTATACTGCGGGAACCTACCTATATAACCTAAACTGCGGGAACCCACCTATTTAACCTATACTGCGGAAACCTACCTAACTAACCTATACTTGGAAAACCTACCTAACTAACCTATACTGCGGGAACCTACCTATTTAACCTAAATTGCGGGAACCCACCTATTTAACCTATACTTGGGGAACCTACCTAACTAACCTATACTTGGGGAACCTACTTAACTAACCTATACTGGGGGAACCTACCTAACTAACCTATACTGCGGGAACCTACCTAACCTATACTGCGGGAATCTACCTAACTAACCTATACTGCGGGAACCTACCCATCTAACCCATACTGGGGGAACCTACCCATCGAACCTATACTGGGGGAACCTACCTATCTAACCCATACTGGGGGAACCTACCTATCTAACCCATACTGCAGGAACCTACCTATCTAACCCATACTGGGGGAACCTACCTATCTAACCCATACTGGGGGAACCTACCTATCTAACCCATACTGCGGGAACCTACCTATCTAACCCATACTGCGGGAACCTACCTATCTAACCTATACCGGGGGCACCTACCTATCTAACCCACACTGGTGGCAACTATACGGGCTACCCTATACTGGAGGCACCCAGGGAGATATCCTATAAAGCAGGCACCTACCTATCTAACCTACACTGGGGGCAACTACCTATCTACTCTATACTGGGGGCAACTATACAGGCTACCCTATACTGGAGGCACCTACGTAGCTAACCTGTACTGCGGGCACCTATGCCTGGCTCCATGGGGGAAGGGGGGGGCGATTTTTACACTCTCGCCCCTGGGTGAAATTTAGCCTAGAAACTGCCCTGGCTAAAAGTATTAAAGGCTTAAAGTATCAAAGGCTGAGGATCAGCAGGGCTGCTATTGTTTAAACAAACAAATATGGCAGCCCCCATATACCTTTCGCTTCAGGTGTGCTTAAGAGATTGTTAGATTGAAGCAATTATTTGGCAAGCTTACCACATCAGTGTAGTATTGGAGCACTCCTATGTTTTTTTCCAAGTCCATTTCTTCAGCCTGTCATTGTGAGATCCTCAAAGTACATCATCTTGTCTCTGCAGAGTGTGGAGCTGGCCTTGTCCCTCCAGGCACAGATAATGAAGCACACAGACACTGTGGGGAAGAGTGGGGTAAGTACACAGAACCTACCTATATATCTCTTTACAGTTCTAAAAAGTGTACCTGTAGGGGAAAAATGCCCGATTTAGATACATCCCTCAGTAGAGGAAAGCCTGTGGATAATCCATAGGCTTCCTCATCCCCCTCTACCTCGCCATTCAAGCGCTACTTTTTTACCAAGAATTGTTTAATTGCATAGTCATTCCACATGAAAAGATCGACTGAAATTTAAAAAAAAAAAAAAAAAAAAAAAAAAAAAGGTTTTCCCCCTTACTATTTTTCACATGACAAGTGCCACAGTTATAAAACACCTCCAAATATACTCTTTGGCTTGTTCTGGTTAAAACGATACCCTATATGCCATATTTCACCACTAGCCAGGCATGTAGTGCACCATTATCGCCAGCCTGTACATCTGTAGCGATTGCATGTGATCGCTAGGATGCACAGGTTGGGGACTCCAGCGCTGTACAGATGCATCGCTAGGCAACAGCACTGCGATGCATCTGTTCATCGTTGTGACCTCAATCATCCGCCCTAGTGATCACACCCTAGTGATTGCACCCGATCGCTACGGGTGGCAGTCATTGCAGGTGTCAACAGATTAAAAGGCCGAGTATAGGTGACACAATGGATTAATTGGCTTGGTAGGGGTTAAAAATTAAAATACAGACAAAACATTTTATTTTTTTATGTGATACGGTCACTATAATAAAATAAAAAAAAGAAAATTGTAAACTCATGTTGAGGCATTCATTTTTTCTTATTGAAAGCATCAGAAAATACTTTTGTGACAAACAGTCATACAGATGAGTAGATAACCGATGAGCTGCTAGAGGTGGCCAATCCACAAGTGTCAAACAGGAAAAGCAATCAAATCCTCAGTGCTGCATCAAGTATAAGGATTTCCCACACTCTGATCAGAGGCTTCCTGCAGCCACCAGTGCCCAGACAACACATACCCAGGGGTCTCAAACTCGAGGCCCGCGGGCCATTTGCGGCCCTCGATACAATATTTTGTGGCCCTTGCCGGCAAAAGCTTCCTTATAGTTAGCTTCAGTGCTCCCAAGTAATCCGCTGCATCCCCGCCGCTAAACGAGGGCTGCAGAGCCCCCAAATCACCCGGGGCAATCCGCCGGCATTTCCTGGAAGGGGCAGAGCTTTCAGCTTCATCTCTGCCCCTCCTGACGTCAATCGCCGCAAGGATCGCCACCTCTCCCCGCCCCTCTCTGTGAAGGAAGAGTGAAAGGGGCGGGCAGAGGCGGGCGATGCACCGCGATTGTGAAATTCCTTATGCGGCCCAGCCTCATCCTGACTTTGCCTCCTGCGGCCCCCAGGTAAATTGAGTTTGAGAACCCACAGTGTCCGCCACCACAGAGATATAATCTGGGATATAGTAGCTGTTAAAAGTGGATCCCAGTTTATATCTCTGTGGTGGTGGCCACTGTGTGTTGTCTGAGCACTGGTGGCTGCGGGAAACCTCTGATCAGAGTGTGGGAAATCCTTATTCGTGATGCAGCACTGAGGATTTAATGGCTTTCATCGGAAAATACCTACCACTGCCAATTCATAGATCCTCAACTTCCAGCTACCTGCTCACATTCAGTCAGAATCCTTGACTTCCTACTAGAAACCATTAGGCTGTCACTAAGCAGGAAGACATGGCTTCGGCTAACAGAGCAATCTATCTTCTTTCTCCGCCCATGTGACAGAGGGATAATGCGGGAGGAGTTATGGCTGACAAGGAGTGAGCAGGCAGACGTAGGTTATTGAGGATCTATTAATGCAGCAGGCATCCTTTTGTATGTAGCAAAACTTGCAAGCGTTTTATACAAGAATTTATTTTATACGCAACAATGCAAGTTTCCGTGAGATGTATATATCACCACTGTGCCCAAGACGGGTAAAATTGCATTGTTGCCTGATGTATTGTCACTGTGGCATCTGCATCAGTTTTCAGATCTGTGGCTTTTCCTGCTCTGTATTGAAATATACAAACAGGGGCGTTGCTAGGATCCTAAGAGATCTGGGGCACTTTTGAGCACTCCAGATGGAAAATGGGTGTGGCCATTAACCTGAATGCGGGTGGGGTCATGGGTGGAGCCAAATTTTCATGAACTTAAAGGGTACCTAAACTGAGAAGGTTATGGATTTTTCCTTTTAAAATAATATCAGTTGCCTGACTCTCCTGCTGATCCTGTGTGTCAGATACTTTTAGCCACAGCCCCTGAACAAGCATGCAGATCAGGTGCTCTGACTGAAGTCAGACTGGATTAGCTGCATGCTTGTTTCAGGTGTGAGATTCAGACACTACTTCAGCCAAAGAGATCAGCAGGACTGCCGGGCAACTGGTATTGTTTAAAAGGAAACATCCATGCCCCTCTCAGTTTAGGTTCCCTTTAACAATGGTCCAAGTAGGCCTGCCCAGTAAAATGTTGGATGACGCCCCTCTCGCCATTAATATGAAAAAACAAAAATGCAGCATATCACATAAATAGGCAAGAAGTTTTAAATCAGGATGATACCATAAATTGGCTAACTAAAAATGAATAAAAATAAGCAAGCTTTTGGCCTTGCAGCCTTCCCACACAGTGATAGGCAGTATCACTTAAACATAACTAGGCAGAGTTACCTGGCTTCTGTGCTGGCTGGTCTGGCTTCCTGCTGGGCAGGCTGGCCTGCTGCCAGGTTGTCTGCCCCCCCCCCCCCCACATAGCATCCCCTGACCTTCTAGTGGACCCCTTCCCGTGCTCCCACGGGCCTCCCATTCAGGCACCAGAACTCCTAGTATGCCCCCATAGAAGAATCACAGCTTCCTCCATGCCCCCATGAAGGCATCAGTGTGTCCAGCACGGTACCACAGCACCCAGTATGCCCATACAGAGGCACCCAGCATACCCGCAATTGATGCACCACAGCTCCCAGCATGCCCGCCATTAAAGCAACACCGCTAACTCGGCCTGGGAGCCATCCGGGGAACAGAAGAAAAAAAGTTTCAGAGCTCAACTGTGTAGAAATGCTTCAGCACCAGGGAGTCAACCAGTCAGCACCTGGGAGTCAACCAGTCAGCACCTGGATCCAGCAAGGTGCAAAGTAGTCAAGTCAAGAGAGAAAGGACCACTGGTTCTCCACCTGGATTTATGCAATTGTAGCAAAAAATTTTATTGTATCGTAGCAGCAAAAAACACAACGTTTCGACACTTGACAAAGGCCTTGTGCCGAAACGTTGTGTTTCCTGCTGCTATGATACAATAAAAGTTTTTGCTACATTTGCATAAATCCATGTAGGGACCCAGTCGTCCTTTCTCTCTTGGCCATCCGGGGCACCCCATAATTGATCCGGGGCATGTGCCACTGATCTTTGGGGCTAGCAACGCCCCTGCAAACAGACAAGACAAATAACATTTATATTGTGCTTTTCTCCTGGCTGACTCCAAGCGCCAGAGCAGCAGCCACTAGGACGCGCTCTATAGGCAGTATCAGCATTAGGGGAGCCTTGCCCAACGTCTCCTCACTAAATAGGTGCTGGCTTACTGAACAGGAAGAGCTGAGATTCAAACCCAGGTCTCCTGTTTCAGAGACGGAACCCCTAATGGTACACTATCCTGCTAATGCCCCTCGGTGTGACTTTCTGCCCCCCTCACTGTCTGCCCATTTGCAGACTATCCGACTCCTGCTTGGAATATTCATACACGCCAAGGTGAGACATTCCGATGCCTCTCCTGTAACAATGAGATTTTGCAGCCCGTCATTTTCCAGTGAAATACAACATAAGTGACTTGATTGCAGCACCTCGCTCTACCCCTGTAGAAGCGGCTCCGCACCCAAACACATCATTTGTGAAATGTCAGGGCGCGAGATGGTCCCTCATCGGGGGGAGTAATAGGCATGTGGCTGCTCTATTAGGCAGCATTTTGTTGTTTTTAAACTCTGTTTAATTCCAGCAAATGGTAATTAAGAGCGTGTCGGCGCTCGGCTGCCTGGCATTAGCCGCTGACCGCGTAGAGCAACCTCTGGATTTAATTCGAGAAGCCTGCGAAGAGCTCGGCCTCGCGCTGGGAACAGACGTCTACTTAGCCATAAATTGCGCAGCCCACGAATTAATGGACTACGTAAGTAGCCAATCGCTTCTTCTAATTGAAAGTGTTAGGAGATTTTATTTTCGTTAAGTTTGGCTTCCTTTACGGCTCCCGACTTCTGACCTTGTTAAACGAGTCGCCTGCGTGGCCGCTTAGACACAAACGCATCTTCTTAATTTGTATCTCGTCGTAGAACAAAGGCAAATATGAAGTGCTAAGTGGTGCCTGGAAGAGCCCAGAGGAGATGGTGGACTTGTACGTGGATTTAATTAGCCGGTACCCGGCTGTCACGGCGCTGGTGGATCCTCTGAGGAAGGAGGTAAACTTAACCCCTTATGACTGCTTACGATTGCTCATTTCAGCACCTCCTGCCTGGGACAGCTCCTCCTCATACTACAGGGTGTTGGTGAAAAGGATTGAATCTAACTACAAACGTTCCTAAGCTTTGTACTACTGCTCTGTCCCTTTTTGGGAGAACCTCTCAAAGCAGCAGAGACCAGTACAAGCTAAGGTCTACATCTCTTCCCCTCCCCACTGCCCAACACTAAGGGCACTTTCCCACTAGCTAACGTGTGCACAAACCGGATTTCATACACGCGTTACGATGCATGGCATGGCGGGAAGTTGCACTTCAACGTGTATCTAATTGACGCGATGGGAAATCACTTGCTTCGTGCAATTAATTGTTCCCGGAGGCGTTACATTGCAATGCTCTGGAACGCTTTAAAGGACCTTTGACGTGAAAATCTTAAAATTTTAAATATATGAAAACATACAATTAAGAAGTTAATGAGCCATAAATTACTTTTGTCCTATGTTCCTATGTTTCTAGGTAGTAGAAATCTGACAGAACTGAAAGATTTTGGACTAGCCCATCTCCTCATGGGGGGTGTTCACAGGGATTTCTTTATTTTCAAAATGCACTTAGTGAATGGCAGTTGCTCCGTCCAACTGCCCAAAAAGTGTGCAAAGGGCAGGGAGGCTGGCCAACATCTTTATAAAGACACTCCCTGAAAAAGATTTATACAAAGAATAAATGCTATGCGGAGAATCCCATATGGAGAGATGGACTAGTCCAAAACCTGTCGGTAATGTCAGATTTCTACTACTTACTGTAAATGTCAGCAACATAGGAGAGAAGTAATTTATGGCTCATTTTACTCAGGAAGAAAAGTACTTATTTGTACGTGTTTTAAATTTTAAGATTTTCACGACAGTTCCTCTTTAATGTGACCGGTAACATGAAAGTCAATAGACTCCTGTTGCCTTGTTCGTCGCATGCTATGTGCGGTCCGTGTGACTGTGGACTGCACAGCTTCGTGTGAAAGGAGCCTAAGGCACGGAAGCACACTAGTTTGAATTGCGTACTTTTTGCTGCATATCGCAAAAAAACATGCAAGATCGCACTTAATGTAAATCTATGGGCCGCATTGCAAATCACAGCTCTCTTCAATTTCCAATGTATGGTTTTAGAAACGCACAACATGTTGGTTATTCCCGCATACCGTGGGTTTGTGAATCTTATGTGATGCAATGCTTTCCTATAGGGGAAAACACCTGCCTGTTTTTTGTTTAATTAAAAATAATAAAATAAAAATAGGATACTGTAAGATTCCGCATCAAAAGAGGGCAGATTTTAAACAATCAAAAACGCAAAACCAAACTGCAGAGGAAAACACAGAAATGCACATGGCAGATAACTCCCCCTCCTCCCTAAAATTCCTATGTAGAGATCAGCAATGAAATAATCATTCCGCTTGATACTTAATAGGGATGGTCCATGAGATGCAATTCATTCTGAGCTGCTTCAGGATTATGCAAATTGTTGCAGCTTCAAAAATGGACACATTGAATCCTGCCGAGGTGGAATCCGATTGGTCTGTTTTCAAGCTGCATAAAGTTAAAGATTAAAAAAAATGATTATTCACATTTCAGTCTGCAGCCAGGTAATATTTTAACAGCTGACTTGCACTAATATTGTTGCAATGAGGGGGGCCTGCAGAGGTGGCTTGGGAAGAGGTCACCATGGATGACCCCAGACTATAACTGGACTCTCACAAATGGCTGGACAGTCATACTTGCCTCTCTCTGAACAGGACAGTTCGCAGTGGGAGACGCTGGCTAAAGCTCTTGGCGACAGATGTTATATAATCACAGATGTGGCATCCCGATCTGTGTCTAACCTGCTGCAAGGTGGAATCCTCCCAGCCTCCAGCGGAGCCGTCCTTAAACACGCAAACCAGACTACCGTATCCGATCTGCTGGCGGCTGTGCGGCTGATTGAAGGTGAGGCAAGCATGGTGGATATCAGCAGGTGCAGAATATAGAGGACAGATCACTGACTGCATGATCTGAGTGGGGAATCCTGACTGCGGAGGCTTACCATGACCACATCAGTCCAGCCAGAGACACACAGCATTACCTCTAACAGGCATGGAGGCTTTCCATGACCTCACCAGTCCAGCCAGAGACACAGCATTACCTCCAACAGGCATGGAGGCTTACCATGACCTCACCAGTCCAGCCCGAGGCACACAGCATTACCTCCAACAGGCAGGGAGGCTTACCATGACCTTACCAGTCCAGTCAGAGACACAGCATTACCTCTAACAGGCATGGAGGCTTACCATGACCTCACCAGTCCAGCCAGAGACACAGCATTACCTCTAACAGGCATGGAGGCTTACCATGACCTCACCAGTCCAGCCAGAGACAGCATTACCTCCAACAGGCATGGAGGCTTACCATGACCTCACCAGTCCAGCCAGATACACATAGCATTACCTCCAACAGGCGGGGGGGGGGGGGGAGCTTACCCTGACCTCACCAGTCCAGCCCAAGACACACAGCATTACCTCCAACAGGCAGGGAAGCTTACCATGACCACACTAGTCCAGCCAGAGACACAGCATTACCTCCAACAAGCATGGGGGCTTACCATGACCTCACCACTCCAGCCAGAGACACAGCATTACCTCCAACAGGCAGGGAGGCTTACCATGACCTCACCAGTCCAGCCAGAGACACAGCATTACCTCCAACAGGCAGGGACCCTTACCATGACCTCACCAGTCCAGCCAGAGACACAGCATTACCTCCAACAGGCAGGGGTGATATTACAGTTTAACAGTGTGCTGACCAGGAAGCTGTTATGGGGTAATGGCCATTTTTAAAATGGAGGACAGAGAATTACATCGATCACAGTGGACAAACAGGGCACAGGGGAGGAGAAAGATTGAGGAGTCAAGTATGACCTGTGTATGGTTATATTGACTTTATTTTCAGTTCAGGTTCTCTTTAAGAATTGCTGTTACTAGGCAGAAGTACACTACTTATCTTAGCGGCAGGCTCCTGAGCAGTCACTCAGCACCATACCAGTAAAATGTGATTTTAGAAGGTGGAGCATGAAATATTACAAGCACTGTGAATTTCTGTATTTCAGGGGAGAAGCAAGTGGCAGTTTTAGGATGCCTGAATGAAGAGAGCTCGGAGGACAGCATGGTGGATCTGGTACTTACTCTGTTTAATCTCTTCATTTGTAGAGGTAGCACAGCACCTGTAGGCAGAAGATGAGCTGGAATGTGAATGATATTTATATATTTATACAGTGCTGACATTTACAGAGTACACTGAGTAACACAGCCTGAATCACACAGGCCTGAATCACAAACACTTTTGCAAACATTTCAGATTTCTTACCTTAATAATCTGCAGAGGCAACTGCTACAGCTTTCAAGCAGGACTGCCGATGTCACAATACCTGCATGCTCATCAATTTGTGGATGACTTCGGTTGTCTCAGAAAAAGTGCAATGTCTTCTGCTCTGTGCAGCCAAATACTCCTGCAGGAAGGAAGTGGGGAATAGTACATCCGAAAAGGGTGCTACTGTAATACAGGCATCAGGGAAAGCTTCTAGTGGAATATCTGCAAAACTACCGATATTCTACTATTGGGCAATGTGTGATACAATAGCAGAATATCTAATTTTTGTACAGATATTTTACTACCGCTAAACCCTACTGTTACTTGAACCCTACCCCCATATAACTGCCTAACCAATATCAGTGCCCACATTGGCACTAGACTCCCCTCCCGCCTATATCTGTGCCGCCTAGTCTTTGTGGATCTCCAGTGTATCGAAGCTCCGGCAGGGCAGAGACTGCACTCCCTGTAATACCGGTAGCAGAACGCATCGCAACGTTATCCACGAGTTGCATACAGTGATGCATAGTCAATGAAAAGTATGCTTCACTGTCACTGGTAACACGTTTTGTGGTAACAGACTGCATGCAGTGCGTTGCGATTCCGCACGCCATTATACCACACTGCACACACTGAACATTGCATAGGTGTTACATGGGGTGCTCCAAGCCACATTACAGCAAACTTGAAGCAAAAATAAACTTATGATATAATTAATTGTAATTATATAGTACAGCTAAGAAATAAAACTTTAGTAGAAAGTAGTCTTATTGTTTTCCAATAAAGGAAAAGTTACAAAAAAAGTTCTCTCTGAAAAAGAGCTTCTATGAACTATTCCACCCACTCAGTCCAATACAGTCCTGATTTCGGGGGAACTTATCGGGCATTAGGAGGGAGGGCTATTATTGGGCGTTAGGAGGGAGGGCTAGTGTCGGGCGTTAGGAGGGAGGGCTAGTGTCGGGCGTTAGGAGGGAGGGCTAGTGTCGGGCGTTAGGAGGGAGGGCTAGTGTCGGGCGTTAGGAGGGAGGGCTAGTGTCGGGCGTTAGGAGGGAGGGCTAGTGTCGGGCGTTAGGAGGGAGGGCTAGTGTCGGGCGTTAGGAGGGAGGGCTAGTGTCGGGCGTTAGGAGGGAGGGCTAGTGTCGGGCGTTAGGAGGGAGGGCTAGTGTCGGGCGTTAGGAGGGAGGGCTAGTGTCGGGCGTTAAGAGGGAGGGCTAGTGTCGGGCGTTAGGAGGGAGGGCTAGTGTCGGGCGTTAGGAGGGAGGGCTAGTGTCGGGCGTTAGGAGGGAGGGCTAGTGTCGGGCATTAGGAGAGAGGAATAGTGTTGGGCATTAGGAGAGAGGAATAGTGTTGGGCATTAGTAGTAAGGGATAGTGCTGGTCATTAGTAGTAAGGGATAGTGCTGGTCATTAGTAGTAAGGGCTAGTGTCGGGCATTAGGAGGGAGGGCTAGTGTCGGGCATTAGGAGAGAGGAATAGTGTTGGGCATTAGGGGAAGGGCTAGTGTCGAGCATTAGGAGGGAGGGCTAGTTTTGGGCATTAGGAGAGAGGAATAGTGTTGGGCATTAGGAGAGAGGAATAGTGTTGGGCATTAGGAGAAGGGCTAGTGTCGGGCATTAGGAGAGAGGAATAGTGTTGGGCATTAGGAGAGAGGAATAGTGTTGGGCATTAGGCGAAGGGCTAGTGTTGGACATTAGGAGTAAGGGCTAGTGTCGGGCATTAGGAGAGAGGAATAGTGTTGGGCATTAGGAGAGAGGAATAGTGTTGGGCATTAGGCGAAGGGCTAGTGTTGGACATTAGGAGTAAGGGCTAGTGTCGGGCATTAGGAGAGAGGAATAGTGTTGGGCATTAGGAGAGAGGAATAGTGTTGGGCATTAGGCGAAGGGCTAGTGTCGGGCATTAGGAGAGAGGAATAGTGTTGGACATTAGGAGTAAGGGCTAGTGTCGGGCATTAGGAGAGAGGAATAGTGTTGGGCATTAGTAGTAAGGGATAGTGCTGGTCATTAGTAGTAAGGGATAGTGCTGGGCATTAGGAGGGAGGGCTAGTGTTGAGCATTAGGAGGGAGGGCTAGTGTCGGGCATTAGGAGGGAGGGCTAGTGTCGGGCATTAGGAGGGAGGAATAGTGTTGGGCATTAGGAGGGAGGAATAGTGTCGAGCATTAGGAGGGAGGGCTAGTGTCGAGCATTAGGAGGGAGGGCTAGTGTCGGGCATTAGGAGGGAGGGCTAGTGTCGGGCATTAGGAGGGAGGGCTAGTGTCGGGCATTAGGAGGGAGGGCTAGTGTCGGGCATTAGGAGGGAGGGCTAGTGTCGGGCATTAGGAGGGAGGGCTAGTGTCGGGCATTAGGAGGGAGGGCTAGTGTCGGGCATTAGGAGGGAGGGCTAGTGTCGGGCATTAGGAGGGAGGGCTAGTGTCGGGCATTAGGAGGGGGTTAGTGTCGGGCATTAGGAGGGAGGGCTAGTGTCGGGCATTAGGAGGGGGTTAGTGTCGGGCATTAGGAGGTAGGGCTAGTGTCGGGCATTATGAGGTAGGGCTAGTGTCGGGCATTAGGAGGTAGGGCTAGTGTCGGGCATTAGGAGGTAGGGCTAGTGTCGGGCATTAGGAGGGAGGGCTAGTGTTGGGCATTCGGAGGGAGGGCTAGTGCTGGGCATTAGGAGGGAGGGCTAGTGTTGGGCATTAGGAGAGAGGAATAGTGTTGGGCATTAGGGGAAGGGCTAGTGTTGGGCATTAGGGGTAAGGGCTAGTGTCGGACATTAGGGAGAGAGGAATAGTGTCGGGCATTAGGAGAGAGGAATAGTGTCGGGCATTAGGAGAGAGGGATAGTGTTGGGCATTAGGAGGGAGGGCTAATGTTGGGCATTCGGAGGGAGGGCTAGTGTTGGGCATTCGGAGGGAGGGCTAGTGTCGGGCATTAGGAGGGAGGGCTAGTGCTGGGCATTAGGAGGGATGGCTTGTGTTGGGCATTCGGAGGGAGGGCTAGTGTTGGGCATTAGGAGGGAGGGCTAGTGCTGGGCATTAGGAGGGAGGGCTAGTGTTGGGCATTAGGAGAGAGGAATAGTGTTGGGCATTAGGAGGGAGGGCTAGTGTTGGGCATTAGGAGGGAGGGCTAGTGCTGGGCATCACGAGGGAGGGCTAGTGCTGGGCATTAGGAGCGATTGATAGTTTTGGGCACTAGGAGGGAGGTTAGTGTTGGGCATTAGGAGGGAGGTTAGTGTTGGGCATTAGCAGGAAGGGCTATTGTTGGGCATTAGGAGGAGGGTTAGTGTTAGACATATGGAGAGAAGGTTAGTGTTGGACAATAAGAGGGGGGTTAGTTTTAGGGATAAGGAAGGGGATAGTGTTGAGCAACAGGAGGGGGATTAGTGCAGGGCATTAGGAGGAAGGGCTAGTGTTGGGCAATACGAGGGAGGGCTAGTGTCAGACATTTGGGGGGGGGGGTTTGTGTTAGGCTTTAGGAGGGGGTAGTAGTGTTAGTTATTAGGAGGTTAGTGTTGGGAGGGGGGTTAGTGTGAAAATAGGGGACCGGGTAGGGAAAATATTGGCAATACAGTATTACTGATATTTTACCAGCAGCATGAAAACCGTGCCCAATTCACCAGGCAACACAGCTACATTTACTCAAAACCTAGCAGATTGCTCAGGTAAGGAGGCATCTCCTGTATTATTCCCAGGCTACAGTGGATATAGATGTGCAGCCTGTGACATTCTGAATTGTCTGTCTCTGCAGGCTGTGGGGCTCGGCGTGCGATTCATGAAGCTGGGAGGACTGCTGCGAGGAGAGAGGGCGACAAAGTATAACCGTCTGCTGGCCATAGAGGAGGATCTGCTGAACAGCGACAGGCTGGGTATTACTGAATCCTTACATAGAGACCTGTATAACACGATGCACAGCGGGACATCAGCAATTACTGCCCCATTGTCTCTATACACAGAGCAAGTGTCACAGTCTGCCCAGCAACCCGTCAGAGAGGGGGATGGCCTCCTCTGCAGGCTCAGTCTGTGACCTGCGCTCAGTGCACAAAATCAGGGAGGCCTACTTAGGAAGATTTATCAAGACAGACCCAAAGCAAACAGGAGCAAAAGTGCAGCAGCTGTCTACAGCACCCAATCAAAATCCTTCCCTCATTTAACTAGTGACAACAGATTGGGTAGTTAACCACTTCACCACTGAGGGGTTATTCCACTTATGGACCAGAGTAATTTTCATCTTTCAGCGTTCCTCCCATTCATTCGCTAATAACTTTATTACTACTTATCACAACAAAAGATCTATATAGTTTTCTTTGCCACCACTGAGGCATTCTTTGGGTGGTACTTTTTTTGCTAAACATTTTATTGCAAATGCATTTTAACAGGAATAATGAGGGGGGAAAAAAGTGGGATTTTTTTGTTAGCAGTTTTTGGCCATTATAGTTTTAAAATAAATCTGCTACTATGGGTAAAACCCACACATTTTATTTACCCATTTGTCCCGGTTATTACCACCTTTAAAGTATGTCCCTAGTACAATGTATGACAACATATTTTACTTGGGAAATAAAGGTGTATTCTTTTGTGTCCGCCACTACTGGGAATTACAAGCCCATATTTGCAAAAATAACACTAATATACCTTCATAACATACATATTTAAAAAGTTGAGTCCCTAAGTTTTAAAAAATTTTTTTTATAAAAGTGTTTTATTTTGTTAACCATGGGAGTGGAGGTAAGTTAATAGGGTATTTTATGTATTTTTTTTTAAAATGTGTAGATAACGTATGCAAGTGTAATTTTATTATTTGGCCGCTAGATGTCCCCCCCCCCCCCCCCACTGAATCTTCCTGCGCGTACTGTTTGTACGTTAACAGGAAGTAATGTGTATGTGTTACTTCCTGTTTAGCTCATTGATGCTGGTGGTCATTGATCATGTATTCCCATTCACTGATCAGTGTAACGGGTGGCGATGAGAACACGCGCTGATCAAGCGGGAGAGCACACATTGGCGATCGCGACTGGAGGCGTATATCTACGCCCCTGGAACGGGAACAGTCTTCCCGCGGGGCATAGATATACTACCTCTAAAGCAGAAAGTAGTTAAAGTAGCTTGTTATGCTCCTGTTTTCATAAATCTGCCTTGCTGTCTCAAGGTGTGTACATATTTGTGTTATATTGGAGTTATTTTCATATTATATGGTTTCGTGTTTCTTTTAGTGTTGGAGAGGCAACGTTAGCTTTAAATGAGACTTTGTTGTGAATGTTTTTAATGCGAGTCTACACAGATTTGTCCCAACATTAAAACCACAGATAACCAAATCATCTAAAAGGCAAACCTAGGCATTTGCCTGGGGTCTGGATAAAGTCTAGGGGCCTAGTGGATGTTAGTCCCCACCATCAGCAGTGGGCAAAAAATGCCATCTTAGGCAGCACGGTGGCATAGTGGTTAGGGCTCACGCCTTGCAGCGCTGGGTCCCTGGTTCGAATCCCAGACAGGTCAACATCTGCAAGGAGTTTGTATGTTCTCCCCGTGTCTGCGTGGCTTTCCTCCGGGCACTTCGGTTTCCTCCCACATCCCAAAAACATACAGATAATTTAATTAGCTTCCCCCTAAAAATTGGCCCTAGACTACAATACATTCACTACACTGTACACACAGACATAGGACTATGGTAGGGATTAGATTGTGAGCTCCTCCGAGGGACTGTTAGTGACAAGACAATATATACTCTGTACAGCGCTGCGGAAGATGTCTGCGCTATATAAATACTTAATAATAATCTTCCCCAGGGCTCTATTTTCTGCAGATAAGTAAATAATATTGATTATCTCATTGCAAATCTAGCTAAACAAATAGTTGTAACATATCCAAACTGAAGTGAAATACAATGTAAAAATCTCATCATGGTTGAGAAATGAAAGAGGGATTGTAGTGAAAATAAGTAATGAATGCTGACAATTGCTTTTCTTTTTACAATGTTCATCTATAAATGATTCTACACTCCGAGATTGAATACGGGTGGTGACATCTTTAGTCCTTACAGGTCTGCGGAATGTTCATTTACTGAGAGTTCCGAAGCCAGTACAAATAATATTTGGTCTCCCAAGATGCTCTGGGAGAATTCTGCATAGCAAAACAGCCTAGGCTGAGCATTACTGGGAGGGGCTACATACAAACATGCAGCAATAAATAGATGTAGGAAATCTGATGCTGAAACCAGGAAAATGACCATAAAAGTGGGTATCCTGAATAATTGACAGCATTCCACTATATAGGCCTCAATTCACTAAGCAGTTTAGACTAGTCTACTGATGGCTTTTAAGGGGCCCATATACTGGTCGATTTTAGCCATCGATCAACGGCCAATTAGACCGGTTTGATCGAATCAGCTAGAAATCGATGCAGCACAAAGCATGATCGATCGGAAGATCGATCGATCGATTTCCGTCTAATTTCGATTGATTTGGTCGACCGGTCCAGACGGAAAATCTGGGTCGATCAGCTACTGGCAGCCGATCGATGGCCCATAGGGTTGCATTGTATCGAATGGTGCAATAATGCATTCCGATCTAATTTCAATAAATTTCATTCTGAACTCTATTGGAAATCTGTTCCTACTGTGTGGCACACATCAGATCGATCTCTGTCAGATTCAACCTGATAGGCATCTGACAGAAATCTAATCTAGTCTATCTGATGGTCGAATCTGCTGCAAATCTATAACTGTATGGCCACCTTTAGTCTACTGATGGTTTGGTCAGTTGCATCAAAGGGGGATTCACTATTACCAAATGTGTTAGACCTGTTTTTAGACCTGGTCTAAACCATTTGGTAATTAGGTGGGTGCAGGGCCGGATTTAGGCCATGGCCTAGGGCACCACAGGAGCAAGGGCACCAAAGCAGCAGGCAAGACTGGAGCAGCATTTGCAAGGTTGCAAATGCTGCAATGCAGGGAGATCAGGCGAGCACCTGTCAGCGGTACTCTGCTGCCAGCGGCCTGTGCAGCGGCCACCTTGCTCTCTTGGCACGTTTGCATTGTGGCCGGCTGCTATGGACTTGGGCAGCATTGGAGACGGAAAGGAAGAGGAAGCTTCTGCACTGGAGATGAGTGGAGAAATAAGTGACACTGATGGCTGCTGCGGTGTGTGAAGGCGAGCTGGCTACCTATACTATAAGGGCGGGTGGGAAAAGGAGGGATTAAGGGAGTCGTCTGGCTACCTATACTGGAGGGAAAGGGGGAGGGGTCATCTGGCTACCTATACTGGGGGGGTCATTAGGCTACCTATACTAGAGGGAGAGTGGGGAGGGGTAATTTGGCTACCAACGCTAGATGGAAGGGGGAGGGGTCATCTCGCTAGCTATACTGAAGGGGGGGCGGCTGATGACAGTAGCCTTGGGCGGTAACAAGTACAAATCTGGCCCTGGGTGGGTAAAGCTGGGGAAATGATCAAAATATGTAATTCACAAACAAGTAGCTATGACTGAAATCCTTCTCCTCTGACGAGCTCTCCTCTGCATACAATTAAACTCCTGCATAATTAATTCAAAAGGTTCCATCCTCACATCTAAAATACCTCACAAAATTCCTTTACCTACAGAAATCAGCTGTTCTAATCTCTGTCATAAAAAGTGGGCGTGGTTACTCCTTGTTTGCCTTTGTGTATTGTGTAATTACTGAATGTTAGCCCAGGTCTAAAATCAGGTCTAAAACATTACACCAACCATCAGTGGACTAAAAACCATCTGTAGACTTGTCAAAACTGCTTAGTGAATTGAAGCCATATCTCATTACAGTGCCTCTAACTTCTCTTCTGGTTCCTTGGATTTCTTTTCAACGCAAGGATTACAATGAATTTTTCTGCCTGATTGTAACGTGAAATATCTGACCAATGTACCATACACGTGTTCTATTTTTACCCAATTATGAAAAAAAAAATGATAGAAAACTGGGAAAATTGCTTGGGTGTAGAACTTAAAAAAATTACAATCTACCCTACACCATTCAATGTTCATAAAAATTGATCAGAAAAATACACAGACATAAAATAAAAAAAAAATTGGGAAATATGATCAAATTTCTTGGTCGAATAAAAAAAATGCTTTCTGACATTTGGAACAATGGATCATTTTTATAGAATTGCTGTAAAATTGGATCACTTTGTGTGCGGCCAACTTTAAAGCGGACCTAAACCAAACATTTTTTAAATTCAAAATATTTAGTTGCACCACTCTGACACATACAAAGATAAATAAACACTCCTTCAAGCCTATGAGTATTTCAGTGCATGCTTTTCACCCTTCTCTTTTCATAACTAGGGTTATACAGGTGGCAGCCATTACTTCTGAGCTTAGTAGGAGGTTTTAGATCATGGGTGTGTTTGTCATCAGCTACCCTCCCTCACAGGGGCATAGTCTATGTCAGTGGTGGCTAACCTTGGCACTCCAGCTGTGGTGGAACTACAAGTCCCATGAGGCATTGCAATACTCTGACAGCTCTAAGCATAACTCGGGGAGGCAGAGGCATGATGGGATTTGTAGTTTTGTCACAGCTGGAGTGCCAAGGTTAGCCATCACTGGTCTATGTGAAATCTCACACAAGCTGAGATCACCTCCCCTGTGGCATCATCAGTAGCAGCCTGTGTTTTGTTTTTGTTTTTTATCTCCACCACCAGTCTGCTGGAAAAATCCCGGCAATATGAAAAAAGGGAGGGGTTCCTCCAATTAATGTAAAATATTTTATATTTGTCATCATGCAGCTGAAAAAAGGCTGCTATTTATCATTATAATTTAGAAAATAGATTTTATTTCTGAAATCTTGTATTTTAAATTTTTGTCCACTTTAAGCCTTGTACACACAGGAAGCATGTTGCCTGGTGGGGATCTGGACCTAATATATAGGCCCGAGGCTGTATAGACATGTCGCTAGCCTGCGGGTTAGCTACATCATCTGTTGCTATGCGGGGGGAGCAGTGTGAGAGTGACGTCACACTGCTTCACAGGGTGAGCCGGTAGAATGATGCTGTTGGGCTGGTGATCAGCCAAAGTGATCTTCCAGGCTAATAGCTGGTTGCTGTACTCCTTGTACATCCTAGCTCCCCAGCGGTTGCTATCAGTTATTCACAACATCCAATCAGAATTCACTGTTCTTTAGTGCAGCAAGCAAGGCTTCTTATCGACTTCCAGAATCCAGCTTTAATGTCATTATTTCTCTTTGCCCCTTCAGGATCGTACTCACAGTTTGACTTCCCCGTCCTCTGGAGTGAACCGCAGGTATCAGCCAATCAGGAAGAGGCAGCCGCAGTGTCACCAAGATAGCCGACTCCTCCCCGTGTCTGGTGCCAATGTGTAGCTTTTTGTATCAGTAAATTTTTACTTCAGCAAAGATTGGTGTATCTTCTTTCCTGCAGGCAGTCAGTCCAAGCTTGTCTTCATGAATTATAATCAGAAAGACACTGCAATGTGTATATCAATAGTGATTTGTATAGACCATACTCATTTCTCCTGACAGCTGCATGACCCCGCCCCCGCGGAGCCTTCACCCCTTTGTTACACAACTAGGGACCAGTTCCACACTTCTTTATCTGCTTGAGACAGGAAGTCATTGCTGGGCCACTTCCCCTGCAGTGATATCACGGGCTGCTTGTGTTTTTGGTCCAGAAATAATTTTAGATGGCAGTCACCAGATCTCTAAACCACTATTGCTCTTAAACAGAAACTGCAAATAACGCAATTCATGAAATTGGTTTGATATATATTTTTTTACAACATTCATTTGTAAATAATTTAGTCAATGTTTGTCCATTGTAAAATCTTTCCTCACCCTGATTTACATCCTGAAATTTATTACAGCAGGCGACTTCTTAAGTCATGTCAGGTTCAGCTCTGCGGAATGTTTACGGAGAGTTCTGAAGCCAGTAGAAAATATACATGATCTCCTAGAATACGCTGGCAGAATTCCACATTGCTCAACAGTCTAGGCTAAACAACACTGGAATGGGAGGGCTACATTCAATAAACAAACAATATATAGATATAGGAAGTGTTTCTGGTAAACTACTGTAAAAGCAGGTATCCCGAATAAGTTCCTGCATTCTACTATATGTCACTGCAGTGCCTTGGTCATGTTGTAGTACATACTGTGACATCTGCACTGAACTGTATTTTTTAATCTTATCGAGAGCTTCCCAAATCGATCCTAAGATTCCACCAGCAGTGCATGTATTGTGGAAATCCATATTGCTGAGACATGAATTATCCCCCCTTTGCACATGTGAGGATTCCTGCTATACATGCACTGCTGGTGGAATTATAGGAGATCACCTGTACAATGCTTACATCAAATTTGACATGGGAGACCAGGGCTTGAATCCTGGCTAGGGTCAGTACCTATTCAGTAAGAAGTCCTTGGCAAGGCTTCCTAACACTGCAGGGTGGCCCCTTGAGCCCACCTTAGTGGCTTCAGCTCTTCAGCGCTTTGAGTCCAACAGAAAAAAAGGGCTACACAAATGTTAGGATTACCGTATACACTCGCATATAAGCCGACCCATCTATAAGATGAAGTACCCACTTTTCTCCCAAAAAACAGGAAAAAGTGATTGACTCGTGTATAAACCTTCTCCCCAGGAGGGCCACAGTAGCCATATGCGCCCCAAGTACAAATCAGCCCCCCTCCCCATAGCCATGTGGCCCAAGGACGATACAGCTATGTCTCAAGACACCACTAGATGGCGTCATAGATGTGAGACAGCAATTGCCACACAGGAAGAATATCCGATCATTGCACCACTGAGATGTTGCTGGCACGCTCCGCTCCACAATCCAGGGGACACAGGTAGTCTTGAGTAGCGCACTTTGCACACCATGTTGCAGAGGATGGGGGGCACAGACACAGCAGGGAGACAGCTGGCAAGAGCAGAATCACTAGTGCAAGATCCTTACTCTCCTCTGCCAGTAACAAAACCTGCTCCACCATCCGTTCTGCTCCACTGACTCACATATAAGCCAAGGGGGTACATTTTAGGCACATTTTTTGTGCTGAAAATTTAGGATAATACTTGAGTATATAAGGTAAATAAGGGGACCGGGAAAAAAAGGCACAGGGAGTAGCTAAAATTGTAAGATATTGGTCATGATTCACAAAGCTTTTTCACCTTATCTATGTTACTTTTTTAAGCTTCCAAAGAGCAGCAATTTAATAGAATTAAGGTAACAAAAGTAATACTGAAATTAATTTAATCAAGAACAACTTACTTTGAGTGTTTATTTTGTTTGCAAATGTGCTAAAACGTTATTTTTAGGTGATAAATAAGACATTTATGAGAAGCATTGTGAATAGAGCCCATTGTCTATAACAATATTTTTGTTTCTTTATCTGAGGTAAAATAATAAAAATGTTAAAAAATGGTAATAAATTCGCTATATATTGTCTCAACAATGAAGACAGATATACAGTATTCTGTATATACACATTGTACAGTCGTAGAATAGTAAAACATTGGTAAATACTACCAATATTTTACTACAACTAAACCTAATCCTACCCACACATAACCCTAAGACCCCCTGGTGGTGCCTAACCCTTAACCACCCCCCTAACTTCCTGATGCCTAACCCTAAAACCCCTCCTCCTGATGCCTAACCCTAAAACACTCTTCCTGATGCCTAACTCTAATACCCCCCTTCCTGACGCCCAACCCCAATACCCCTCTTCCTGACGCCTAACCCTGATACCCCCCTTCCTGACGCCTAACCCTGATACCCCTCTTCCTGATGCCCAACCCTAATATCCTTCTTCCTGATGCCTAACCATAACCCCCCCCCTTCCTTCCTGATGCCTAACCCTAAACCACCCCTTCCTGACGCCCAACCCTAAAACCCCCTTTCTGATGCCTAACACTAATACCCCCTTCCTGACTCCCAACCCCTAATACCCCTCTTCCTGATGCCTAACCTTAACGCCCCCCCCTCCTTCCTGATGCCTAACCCTAACACCCCCCCCCCCCCCTTTCTCTGCTGCAAATGACGAAAATACAAAAATGAATAGCATTCAAAATGACAATTTTTTAATATTGGAATTCTCAAAACGAATTTCAAAACAATGTTTATCAAAAGATTCTCAAAATGAAAAATTTCAATTGGACGGGCCCCAGTGCCGCTTTTATCGGGCACCCAAATTTCTTCTTTGGTGCCAGATAACCAGTAGCCCAAATTTCCTGATTCACTGCACAATACCATTGTACTTGGAAAAGCTTTGTTCCACTGTACAGCAAAATAATCCCTAGAATTTAGGCCCAGCCCACTGTTTAAAAAAGTGTGAATTAACATTTCCTGTTAGAGAAGGCCAGGCCAAATACAGTTGTAGAGTTTTGCATTTTATGCTGAAACTGATGTACAAATCGATGTATGACTCGCATGCCTCTTTCTTTAGTTTCTGTTTGGAGTCACACACCTGAGTGATCTCTCCTCTAAACAAATGTATTCCCCATTTATCTCTGTATACAAAATATATGCTTATTTTTTACTTTATTGCAAACAGAAAAACACTATCTGGTAAGCTGTGTAGCAGCAATAGTATACAGGACTTTCCTGGAGTCTCACATTCTTATTTTCAGTTTAAGGGTTTATATTTTAACACTGAAATGTGCACAGCACCCATGTCCGTTTAGTATAAAATCTTGACGTATGGATACGAAGGCACCAGAAGGATAAAAAGATCTAAAACGTTTAAGTGAGGAGGCAGTGGTGGACTTCCCTCTGGGCAGACACGAAAATGCAGATCAATTTTCAGCAAACAATTTATTTACATACTCCAGTAAAATAGGTCTGGTACTATACCATGTGCCTCTGTCAGAGGCATAGTACCAGACTTGTTTTTGTATATGCTCCATCTTATTGCCTGAGGAAGCGGGCCACTCCCACGAAATGCGTTGTATTTTACTGGAGTATGTAAATAAATCGTTTTGCTGAAAATTTATTGCCATTTTCTTGTGTCTGCCCGGAGGAGGGAAGTCCACCACTACCGCCTCACTTTTAAACGTTTTAGATCTTTTTATCCTTCTGGCACCTCTGTATCCATACATTATACATATCCGCCCTTGGTGGAGGGGTGTTACCCCTTTCTTCCTTGATCTACAGAGAGCGACTTCTTAATCCTGAGTGGGGACAGGACTAATCTCCCCACCTGCTTTTACAGTGGTTGCCTATGCGGTAACCCTGACTTGTGAGTATATTGCACGTAATCTTTCCACACACCTTCATTTCGCAGTGCATACTACACTGCATTGGGCTCTTGTCCATTAAGCTCCCCCCCCAAAGAAAAAAGACACGCCTTTGAGATTTTCAGCGCTTTGTTATTAGGAGTGTTTTGTAACCAATTACTTTTCAGAAGATTCTGGGCTGCGTTTCACCTTCTCATTTGCATAGATAAAACACTGGTCTTTTAACCCATGCAATGAAAACAAAAAGTGAACGCAGGCCAATTTTAAGTAGGTTTGGTACTATATATGGCAAATATAAAAATTTTTGGGGCCCAGTTTGGAGGCACCTACCTCACCAGAGTGTCTCCACCTCTTCCGGTTATTGGCATTTTGGCATGAAGTAGAGTCAGATGACCATAGACATGTCTAGTCTTCTTTCCACATCCTCCTCGGCTCCTGCATCACATGACTTTATTTCCGCCACTCTGGATAGGCTGAGGGATCGGATGCTGCAGAAGATCACCTGTGAGTGGATATACCAGCCAGAGCCAGACAAACACTATTGGCAGGGTTATGCCTCATACTAAATGCACACTGGTTTCACTGCAGAGACATGGACAGCAGGACCTCTGGATAAAAGAACTTGGGGTTCTCTGTGCCTAAACCTGTAACCCCACTTAACCTCTGCACTAAATTTACTGGAAAAATAAATCTCATTAAATTCAAAACAACTTTTGGTTTTGCATACAACCAGATTGAATATTCCAATATAGATGAGGGAATATTGACAATGTGAACCTGAGCTGAGAGAGATACGGAAGCGGACATTTTTTTTAAAGGAGTGGTCCAAGCTAGCGAAAAAAAAAAAGATCCACTTACTGTACCTGGGACTTCCTCCAGCCCGTGGCTGCCGACCTGTGCCCTCGCCGCAGCTCCAGTGGCTCCCGGTCTTCTCCGCTGGTGCAGCCAACCTCGCCAAGTCGGGTTCCGGGTCGGTTTCTTCTGTGCTCCACCGCACGGGACGTGGTCCCTCCGACGTCATCAGGACGATACTGCGCAGGCGCAGTAGTTCTGCGCCTGCGCAGTACGGTCCTGATGACGTCAGAGGGACCATGTTAAGATCTGCCTGCTGTCATTCAAGGCTTTAAACCACATGGGACCCAAATACATAACGGATCTATTGGAACTTATTGCCCCTCCACGCACCCCTCACTCTGCCAAGATGAATCTGGTTATTCCCAGGAGATACTTCACATTTGGTGCTCAGGCCTTTTCCTATGCAGCCCCTACTCTATGGAACTCACTTCCACCATCAGTATGAGAGGCTCCTTCTCTGGACAGCTTTAAAAAAAAAAAGGCTAAGAACTCACCTCTTTTCCTGAGCCTTTGAGATTGCATAATGCAGGGTAACAGCGCTTTGAGTCGCCAGGGAGAAAAGCGCTATAAAAATAGTTATAGTTACATTCTCCATCACATCACTGTTAGCACTATAATGGTAGCTTGATTACAAATGATAACTACTTGGGGGCAAGGGCATAACTAGAGGGGTGTAGCCCCCGCTATCACAGGGGGCCCAGAGATATGGATGGCCACCACTATAAGCCTTCCCTTTCTCCCATACAGGGGACTATACTTCAGGTGTTTTTGTGGCTATACTTGTTATGGGTGTGAAGATCATGATGGGACCCTTGTGAGATGAGCCCCAAGGCCGTGAGGGTCACCAAGGTGATGCATGGGAAGGGGAGGAGCCTCATCAATGTTTCACTGGGGGGCCCCATGAGTTGTAATTACCCCACTGCTTATGGTGTGGGTGGGGGGTGGCAAAGCCTATCAGCCGCCAGTACAGCCCGGCCGGTGCACAAGAGCAGCTGACAGGCAGTGATTTCAGCTGTCCGTCTAAAAGAGGCCTCAGGGACCATTCTTCACACTTGTCCCTGCAGAAAAAACAACCAAGTTACTTGGTTGGGCAGGATGGAAAATGTTTGCCAATCAGAAAGTAACCGGGTTACTGTTCACATGATTCAGATCAACACAATCGATTTGTGGTGTCAGAGCATGTAGGCACATCATTTAGATCGATTGTGAAAGAGAATCTCATAGGATCTCGCTTTTAGTGTGGGGGGCCACTAGTCCAACTTTCGATTAACCACTGTAGTTTATCTCCAAAATAAAGTCGATCTCTTAATTGCTCGATGGAAAATGTAACTATGTATGGGCACCTCTGCCCCAGATCCAGCGTCGCTTCCAGAGGACAATGACCACCTCCCAGTGATGAGTAGGTGCCATAACTGAGCCAAGTCATAGCTATCCTCATCCGTAGGAATGGTCAATGAGATGCAAATTTGATACGGGATTATGCAAATTGTATATGCAAATTTAAAAAATGGGCCAAGTTATTTTACCTCAAGCAGAATTTGATTGGTTCATGTTCAAGCTACATACACAATTTGCATAATGCTGCATCAACTCAAATTTATTTGCATTTCACTAACTATCCCTTACTAATTGGTCCATTGATACATCACACGTCACACAAAGTAGGCAAAGAAGCAGCTGATTGGTCATTCAGGTTTTATTCATCAAATCACAAGCACCGTATCGGTGTGATCGGCGGGAGAGGAACGCCACGCACGATACAATCATTGCAAAACCAGTAACAATATTCACACCCAGTAAAAGTTGTAAAAAGAGGAAACGTTCACAGCGCCGGTGCACTCATTACCAGGAACGGCGCAGTTATCACTCACATACACACATGGCAGAAATGTTAGGAACACACAGTGAATCCAGTGTACAGACATGCATTCCCTGCCCGCTGCGGCCGGCAGCCACCCTGCTGCGACATGGTGCATTCCCTGCCCGCTGCGGCCGGCAGCCACCCTGCTGCGACATGGTACATTCCCTGCCCTGCTGCGGCCACCCTGCTACGACACGGTGCATTCCCTGCCCCGCTGTGGCCTGCAGCCACCCTGCTGCGACATGGTGCATTCCCTGCCCTGCTGCGGCCACCCTGCTGCGACACGGTGCATTCCCTGCCCTGCTGCGGCCACCCTGCTGCGACACGGTGCATTCCCTGCCCTGCTGCGGCCACCCTGCTGCGACACGGTGCATTCCCTGCCCCGCAGCCACCCTGCTGCTATATGGTGCATTCCCTGCCCGTCTGCGGCCTGCAGCCACCCTGCTGCGACATGGTGCATTCCCTGCCCCGCTGCAGCCACCCCGCTGCGACACGCTGCATTCCCTACCCGCTGCGGCCTGCAGCCACCCTGCTGCGATATGGTGCATTCTCTGCCCCGGCCTGCAGCCACCCTGCTGCGGCCACCCTGCTGCGATATGGTGCATTCTCTGCCCCGGCCTGCAGCCACCCTGCTGCGATATGGTGCATTCCAGAAATGGGCGGGAACAATGGACCAGGTATGTACAGCTCATGACAGATTACTACAAATATTTACTTACCTTCAAATCAGTTATTCCAGAGGGTTATCGGTTTAGAGAAGTATAAAATACATGAATCTGAAATAATGTAATGTATCAGCCATTTTGTTTGCATGTTTCAGAAGTCATCCAGATGTATTACTCTTTTTAGCGGTGCGCCGAGACCGGGCGCTCTGCAGGAAGTCGCCGAGGCCGGGCGCTCTGCAGGGAGTCGCCGAGACCGGGCGCTCTGCAGGGATTCGCCGAGACCGGGCGCTCTGCAGGGATTCGCCGAGACCGGGCGGCTCTGCAGAGATTCGCAGAGACCGGGCGCTCTGCAGGGATTCGCCGAGACCGGGCGGCTCTGCAGAGATTCGCAGAGACCGGGCGGCTCTGAAGGGATTCGCAGAGACCGGGCGGCTCTGAAGGGATTCGCAGAGACCGGGCGGCTCTGAAGGGATTCGCAGAGACCGGGCGGCTCTGAAGGGATTCGCAGAGACCGGGCGGCTCTGAAGGGATTCGCAGAGACCGGGCGGCTCTGAAGGGATTCGCAGAGACCGGGCGGCTCTGAAGGGATTCGCAGAGACCGGGCGGCTCTGAAGGGATTCGCAGAGACCGGGCGGCTCTGAAGGGATTCGCAGAGACCGGGCGGCTCTGAAGGGATTCGCAGAGACCGGGCGGCTCTGAAGGGATTCGCAGAGACCGGGCGGCTCTGAAGGGATTCGCAGAGACCGGGCGGCTCTGAAGGGATTCGCAGAGACCGGGCGGCTCTGAAGGGATTCGCAGAGACCGGGCGGCTCTGAAGGGATTCGCAGAGACCGGGCGGCTCTGAAGGGATTCGCAGAGACCGGGCGGCTCTGAAGGGATTCGCAGAGACCGGGCGGCTCTGAAGGGATTCGCAGAGACCGGGCGGCTCTGAAGGGATTCGCAGAGACCGGGCGGCTCTGAAGGGATTCGCAGAGACCGGGCGGCTCTGAAGGGATTCGCAGAGACCGGGCGGCTCTGAAGGGATTCGCAGAGACCGGGCGGCTCTGAAGGGATTCGCAGAGACCGGGCGGCTCTGAAGGGATTCGCAGAGACCGGGCGGCTCTGAAGGGATTCGCAGAGACCGGGCGGCTCTGAAGGGATTCGCAGAGACCGGGCGGCTCTGAAGGGATTCGCAGAGACCGGGCGGCTCTGAAGGGATTCGCAGAGACCGGGCGGCTCTGAAGGGATTCGCAGAGACCGGGCGGCTCTGAAGGGATTCGCAGAGACCGGGCGGCTCTGAAGGGATTCGCAGAGACCGGGCGGCTCTGAAGGGATTCGCAGAGACCGGGCGGCTCTGAAGGGATTCGCAGAGACCGGGCGGCTCTGAAGGGATTCGCAGAGACCGGGCGGCTCTGAAGGGATTCGCAGAGACCGGGCGGCTCTGAAGGGATTCGCAGAGACCGGGCGGCTCTGAAGGGATTCGCAGAGACCGGGCGGCTCTGAAGGGATTCGCAGAGACCGGGCGGCTCTGAAGGGATTCGCAGAGAC
This sequence comes from Hyperolius riggenbachi, assembly GCF_040937935.1. Lineage (NCBI taxonomy): Eukaryota > Metazoa > Chordata > Amphibia > Anura > Hyperoliidae > Hyperolius > Hyperolius riggenbachi. The sequence continues at coordinate 32,854,577 of NC_090655.1, read as the reverse complement.
CGGGCGGCTCTGAAGGGATTCGCAGAGACCGGGCGGCTCTGAAGGGATTCGCAGAGACCGGGCGGCTCTGAAGGGATTCGCAGAGACCGGGCGGCTCTGAAGGGATTCGCAGAGACCGGGCGGCTCTGAAGGGATTCGCAGAGACCGGGCGGCTCTGAAGGGATTCGCAGAGACCGGGCGGCTCTGAAGGGATTCGCAGAGACCGGGCGGCTCTGAAGGGATTCGCAGAGACTGGGCGGCTCTGCAGGGTTTCGCAGAGACCGGGCGCTCTGCAGGGATTCACCAAGACATGGGGCTCTGGAGAGATTCACCAAGACATGGGGCTCTGGAGAGATTCGCTGAGATTGGGCCCTCTGCAGGGATTCACCGAGAAGAATATGGAAACTGGCATATTTATTTCCTTTTAAACAATACCAGTTGCCTGGCAGCCCTGCTGATCTATTTGGCTGCAGTATTGTCTGAATCACACCAGAAACAAGCATGTCAGATCTGACAGTAATGTCAGAAGCACCTGATCTGCTGCATGCTTGTTCAGGGTCTAATGCTAAAAGCATCAGAGGCAGAGGATCAGCAGGACAGCCGGGCAACTGGTATTACTTAAAATAAATATGGTAGCCTCCATATCCTTCTAGCTTCAGTTGTCCTTTAACTGCTAAAAAATGCAAAAGCAAAACAGGATGTAGTGATCCAGAATCGATTATACTGATTGTCTTCGTAAATATATATGTATACTACAGAAATGGCAGAGCAGTGAGGTGTGACTCCGGCTGTGCAGTGTCACGTCTCACAGCTTGGGGGCGGTATGTTACAGTAAAGAGTTGAAGCGGCCATGCCACAAGGCAGCAGAAAGGTGGTGCTGTGGTACACTGAAAAATTACCTTCAATGGGCAGACCTTTTAGAAAGGGGTGAAGAGATGTATCAGCAAATAGTGGCTGTTTTATTTAAATATAGGGAATCTACCTGCCAAAAGAGTACAATAAAATCTGAGAAACTCCTAGCAGATAAAATATTCACCCTTTTAAAAGCAGACGCCAAAGTTTATATAGTGATGTTATTTACAGAAAAGAAAATATACATAAAGACTTGTATTGCACTTTTCACAGTGTATGTATGTGAAGATTAAAGGGGTTCTCCAGGGGGGTTTGAAAATAAAATCTGACACTTACCTGGGGCTTCTATCAGCCCCCTGTAGCTGTAATGTCCAGCGCAGTCCTCCTCCGATCCACCGTTCCCCCGTCGGCGGCACCAACCAATTCTTCGTCTAACAAGACTAATTATGCACGCTCCCGCTTGCGTCATCGGAAGCCTACTTCGCAGTACAAGTTTTCTTGTACTGTGCCTGCGCAGTAAGCTTTCGATGACGCGCACAGGCCCGCGGCAGCCGGAGTTGGATGGGATGCCTTGCTAGACCGGTGTCGGGGGAACGGCGGATCGGAGGAGGACGGCATGGGTCTTTACAGCTACAGGGGGCTGATAGAAGCCCCAGGTAAGTGTCAGATGTTATTTTCAAACCCCCCCCTGGAGAACCTCTTTAAGCAGGGAATGAGAGTAGTGCTGGCCATACACTGGTCAATTATAGGACGATCGATTGACCTATCGATTCTTAGAATAGATTCAAAATAAATAAATCAAACATGAATCGATTTTTTTGGTCCAAACACTAGGGTTGATTTTTGTTCCATTTTTCCACCTTTAATCGATTGGAGGCTATTTTTAATCACAAAATAAGCACACTTATGAATCAGAGTAAAAGTCAATCAAATACATAATGAAAGGCTCTCAATTCTTGTTCCATCAATTGAAATAACCCGACAAACTGTCGATTCAATTTAAGAATTTGATCGAATATAGGCCGATAAGAATCGATTCTACGTCAAAATGACAACTCGATTTTTGATCCATTCGATTCATTTATTGGTTATAATAATCGATCCAAATAAAAAAATTGACCAGTGTATGGCCACCTTAAAGTCACATTCCTTTCCGAAAGTCATTCGGTCCTCTGTGTGGACAGGTATAATCACTCACCTGCTCTGACCTCTAGAGGCTGCTGGTTACAGATGAGACCATCTCCCTGCAGTGACCTCTAGTGTCCGGAAGAAGCCGGAATGAACTCTTGGCCCACACACTGCAGGCTGGAAGAACTTATGGCCTCGATTCATCAAGACTTATCAAATCAATTACCGACAGCTCGGTAAAATACCCAACTCAATAAGTTGATTTCAGGATTCATCAAAGTTATCTACAGCTGTTAAAGAGCATTCGGTAATCATTCAGTAATGATGCGATAAAATGGAAGAAAGTGCAATTCATGAAAATTAAAGTGGGCGTGGTTTAGTGTTAAATTTAGGATTAGTTATCTCCTTCACTGCTCTGTCGTTATTCCTGTCAGATCATTGCTGACAGAGAAGATGGAGCCATTTGAAGTGGTTATGTATCAGCTGAGAGTGATTCAAAGGGCAAAAATAATGTCTAAAACCATATCAATTTGCAAGAGAATGGATTTATTTGCTATACCAGGACTTCGGCATTTCTCTTGAATCATCTTGTAAGCCAGGGTTAACTAAATTGCTAGCTGAACTACATTTTTTTTATTTTTTATTTTAGAAAAGGCTCCTATCAAGCCGTACCTGGCGAAATTGTGGTACGGTCCCAAGCCACTTCCAGAATCCTGGTCCAGGTGTTAAGCCCTAATCGGGATGTTGCTGCGTGGTGTTCAAAGGACTGCCTTTTACCCACAATTCCATGGGAATCTTATGGCCTTGTGTTAAATTACCGCTGTAAAATGGAAATATCGACACGATACCGAATGGTTACCGCATTGTTATCGAATTCACACCGAATGCAGAAAAAACAGGATAAATACAACTAGAAATCAAAAAACTTCGAATTCGGTAATTTAACGAACTGGAAAAAGTTATCGCAAAGACAATGATGAATTGAGGCCTAAGTGCGTTGAAAAAGGAATTGCACACAACTGACTTATTTTTATTAGCATCTGCTAAACGTATAATGACAGGCATGCAGTGTAGTGCAGATATACAGTGCAGCAACATTAGTATGTAGTGCAATGTCCTGCAGGGAAACTACTGCAATGCTGATTACAGCTGAGTCATGTAATGTGGACACACAGCTCTGAAGCGAGACAGACGGCGCAGGGAAATGTGGGAGTACCAGGCGCCACCATAGGCCGTAATGTGAATTACGGTTATAGCGGCGATCAGACAGTAATTTGGGCGTCAAAAATATTACTAAGAAACATCGTAATTCGGCCACCAGCAACAGCTGGCAGCAGAATTACATCCTACCCAAGTCCACAGTAGTCTGGAAGGGGGGTAGCAACACCGCCAGGCCTGTAGCAGGAGCTGGGTGAGCTGCTATTCAGCTTTGCCCTGCGCCCAATTTTCCCAGCGCTTTAATTACATGTGTTTGCGCAACGATACTTGTGCAGCAAATTCATGCAATGCTGCAGAGCCATTCAATATCACCAAGCCTTGCAGCACAGCAAACCTAGGCAGCACAGGAGAGCTGTGCCACACTGCAGTCATGCAGCAAAGCACTGTCAGGCATCGCAACATATCTATGCAATACTGCACACACATGTAGAATAGAGTACAGCAGAGCTACACGGCACAGGAGATCAATGCAATACTGGAGAATTGCTCTGCATAGTGCAGCAGTCAGTACAGCACAGCCACCAGGGTAGTGTAGTACAGCAGTCAGCACAGTACAGCCACCCTGCATTGCAGAGTAGTGCAGTACAGCAGAGTCATAAAGAATAGAGTACTGCTGCAAAGTAGTCATGCTGTACAGCACAGCCACCCAGCATTGCAGAGTAGTGCAGTACAGCAGAGTCATGCAGAACAGAGTATTGCTGCACAGTAGAGTCATGCAGTACAGCACAGTCACCCAGCACTGCAGAGTAGTGCAGTACAGCAGTGTCATGCAGGACAGAGTATTGCTGTACAGTAGAGTAAAGCAGTACAGCACAGTCACCCAGCATTGCATAGTAGTGCAGTAAAGCAGTGTCATGCAGGGCAGAGTACTGCTGTATAGGAGAGTCAAGCAGAACAACAGTCACCCAGCACTGCAGAGTAGTGCAGTACAGAAGCAATGCAGGGCAGAGTATTGCTGCACCGTAGAGTCATGCAGTACAGCACAGTCACCCAGCATTGCAGAGTAGTACAGCAGAGTCATGCAGAACAGAGTATTGCTGTACAGTTGAGTCACGCAGTACAGCAAGCCATGCAGTAAAATGAATAAGATTCATGTATGCAGACTATCTCAGCAGTGTGCTGCAGGCCATCCTCAGATGCATAATTTATCTCTTAAATACAATCCCTTCTATATAGAGTAAAATCTCCTGTGTGGAAGGGGGGGGGGGGGGGGGGGTGAGATGGGTCATACATCGGGAATCCCACAAAATCCATTTCCTGCCTAGTCTGTGTCCCCCACCACTTAGGATACCAGCCTCACATGTCACAGATGGAGGTGACAATGACCTCTGTGTCATAGATTGCCTTCACTGTAAAGGAAACCTGAAATGAGAGGGATATGGATGCAACCTCTGCTTGCTCCCTTTATAATTAACGCTCTCCTGGTTGTCGTGCTCATCCTCCGCCTTCATGCTGTCTGATTGGCCGGTCCAGTATGCATATGTAAATCTGGTACTCTGATTCCCAGACTTCATTCTGGGCTCAGGCAAGCCAGGGAGCCACTTACTTAAATGGAACTATAAGTGATGTATCACAATGAGACAGACATGTGTATGTACAGTGGCAAGCATACAACTAACTAGGCTGCTTTCCTTCTCTTCTTTCCCTGGCTGAAGCTATGCAACTGACAGTTTTTCTCCAATTGGACTGTAGCGTCCCTCACTGATAAGGAATTGCAGCTATAAAACACTGGTGGCGTGACACTGCAAAATCGAGGCCAAAAGATCAGCGTGACAGCCGGGCAACTGGACTTTTTTTCTTTGAAGGATACCCGAAGTGACATGTGACATGATGAGATAGACATTTGTATGTACAGTGCCTAGCACACAAATAACTTCTGTGTTCCTTTTTTTTCCTGTCTGAAAGAGTTAAATATCAGGTATGTACATGGCTGACTCAGTCCTGACTCAGACAGGAAGTGACTACAGTGTGACCCTCACTGATAATAAATTCCAAGCATAGAACACTTTCCTAGCAGGAAAGAGATAAAAGGGGAATTTCTTATCAGTAAGGGTCACACTGTAGTCACTTCCTGTCTGAGTCAGGACTGAGTCAGCTACTTACAGCCAGGGAAAGGAAAAAAAGGAACACAGCCACATGTCACTTCGGGTATCCTTAACTAAGAAATTAAAATGTCAGGATCCATTTTCCTCTCATTAACAGATTTCCTTTACCATAATCTGTAAACCTCCGAAGGTGAAATGATGTTCCAGCCCTTTATTTATGTCAGTCATGGTTTCCCGCAGACAAAGCGTCAGCGATAACAATGGGCAAGTTCACAAAACGTTTGAGCAGTTTAAGCATTGACAACGGTCTAAATTCCTGAGGCCTTTTACGTTATGAGAGTCAGAGTGGCCACGAAACACGACATCAGCATCCATGTATTATTTATAATATCCCTGAAAGCAGGAAGTAGACACACTGCAGATTTATTGCAGGATTTGTATCAGCTTTAACAAAGGAATGGTTTTCTGTAAAGGTTATATCTTTTGCATATCTTTTAGAGCACAGAGGAAGTTCTGGTCCACTTTAGGACGATGTACATTTACATACAGGCATAAAACAAACAAAAAAACGGTTGAAATGGCTTTATAAATTCTCCACCACATACTGCAGAATCCTGAAATTTTCAGGACAGCTCCCCCTCTGGCCCCTGAGGGAGCTACAGGAGGTCAATTTTCTCCTGTAGGAGCACTCCGACTATCACTATAATCTAACTTACAATCAAATCAGAAGAATGCTGGGATAAAAGACGATTGTGACAGGTGGTCAGCTTCTCTGCATTTTGTGACTTTGCCCATAGATATAAGGAAGGCAGATTGGTTGAGATGGAGACAGAACCCATGTGATCAGGTGATGTGAACAGGCTCAAACACTCAGTGATGGGCAGACACACAACCCAACAGCAGAAAAGGCCTGACAGAAGTGTCGGCGTCGGGCGAAGAAGGTGCAGTGCAGGTAGATGTGCTGTATAGAGATTGTGCAGGTCCCACGTGTGGCACTCTTCAGGCACCAGGTGATAGCGGTGACCCCGCCTTCCTGAGGCGGGCAAGGAGAAAAAAAAACCAAGACAAATCCCAGACCGGGCTGAGAGCTCATGTCCTTACTAGCAAGTGGAACTGTCCACATCCTTCCCTGCCGTGTCAGTCGCTTGTTCGCCATTAACGTGGCTGCCGCCAGTTTCTGCAGGAGGCGGAGGACTGCTTAACGTACTTCCTTGGCTGTCAGTCCCTTTCCTGTCCTCGGCACTGCCCAGAGTTCCTCCAGAGCTGAAACACAGAAAAGCAAGTGAAAAAATGCTTTCCGATCAATTATATATTTTACTAAACATTTACAGAAGCTACCACAATTAAGCACTTTTTTCTATTTCTTATTTATTAAATTTCCCTGCTTCTAAATAGTACTGTTGTAATGTGCATTTATGGCCTCTTGCCACTAGGGGCAGACTATAACAGAACTTCTGCTTTTAGTTTCTGTATTTTTGCTAGGAGAGAGACATCAAAGCATTCCAAGAATTTACAGCGTGGAGCAACATGGGGGGGGGGGGGTGGGGGGGTGGGGAGAGCACTTTGATACAGTACAGGTCGTGCTGTGCCTGTGCAATGCGGCTGCACTTTTTCATGGAAGTTTCTTACTCTTTACACAAGCAAAAAAAAAAAAATATGCTGATGCAGAGTCCCGCCTCCAATCTGGGAGGAGTGAAGCAGGGTGTGCCTTGTAACAGGAATGCAGGCCCCAGAATTAAAAGAAAAAAAAAATTACAAATCTTTTTAACAAACCTCGCTGCGTTTATGGATGGGGAGTGCGAGAGCATAAAATCCAACTTTTTAAATTTATTTACAAAAGCCCTTTTTAAATATTAGCGGTTACAAAATTACTTTGTTATAATGGCTAATAGTTCCTTAATTTCAAATATCAGTATTTACAGAAGACAAACTTAATCCGCAGCACTGTACAGAGATCACTGATCCATTCCCATCAGTCTCTGCACCAGAGGAGCTCACACTCTGATGTCCTCACCAGTCACACTATTATACATGTATATAGCTGTGACATATCACAGTGATGTACAGAGATCACTCATCCATTCCCATCAGTCTTCGCACCTGAGGAGCTTACGCTCTAATGTCCACATCCTAGTATGCTAAGCTACTATGATTAACTTACAAGTGCAGCAGAATGATCAATCCAGCAAGCCTTTCAGAGGAGCTTATTATCTGATTGGAATATACATTTTTGTAGTATATTTGTTAATAAGCGTCTGTCTGGTTTATAATCCCACAATCTGTATTTCCCCGACATGCTGCCGCTACCCTCCCATCATACAGCGTGTATAAATTATTTTTATTCTGTGACATTCCCTCTTATTTGTCCTTGAACATTTTATCTGAAAATGGCATCGGTAAAAAGACGGAAACGTTTTCTCTGTAATCTTCTCAGATGAAAATGATTGTAAAGCGCACAGAAGAAAATCGCTTCTCGGCTTGTGTTTTCCAGGACAAAAACCCACAAGGAAAAAAACAAAAAAAAACAAAAGCCGCTTTTTTCTCCCCCTCATTTTTGAGACCGCATCTCTAAAAAAAAAAAAACTTCAGCAGTCGGACTATTTAACAAGTCCGGGGAATGGGTGTGTAATTCTGGGGCGGGTGCACAGCCGGGGGCTTACATTAGTGCGTGGCAAGCTTCCAAAAACGGATGCCAGGCTAAACAGTCTGAACTGAGCTTTCATTCGCGATAAAATGGACAAAAACGGCAATCATATTCGCCACCGTCGGCGAGAGAAAAATGAGGAAATTTACATCTGTCAGAGGAAAGCGGCGTGCTGGGGAGGCAGAATGGAGGGGCGATGAGGGCGACGTCAGGGCCTTTCAGTGGAGGGAACGCAGCCAAATCCTTCCCAGAACCTTTATTTGTTCCAACAGATGCCCTGAAGCCGGCGTGAGAACGTGCAATCGCGCCGCAGAGCTTTTGTCACACAGGAATATTTTACACAATGTGTGCAGAACGCAGTGTTTACCTCTCTTGGTTAACAGAGATGAGATGAAACAACGCTCTGCTTTCCACGCAATCATTGCGATACGGGCATTAGACTGTCAGCTCCTCTGGCAACAAATGCATGTCTTAGGTGTTCTGTAGTCGTGTCAGCACGAAGACCAGCATGCATCTGTTTTTCAGGGCTGCATTCCTCTATTCAATGCAGATCAACTGAATTATAAGGGCAGAGAAGTGTTTTACAGCATGCCACTAATAATACTAATAATAAACTGTGTTCAGTGTGTAAGCTCTGCAGAGACTGATGGGAATGGATCTGTGATCTCTGTACAGTGCTGCGGAATATGTCAGAACTAATGTATAATAGTGTGTAGCTGTGGTGAGGATAGAGTGTAAGCTCCTCTGGTGCAGACTGATGGGAATGGATACATGATATCTGTACAGCACTGTGGAATATGTCAGAGCTATATACATGTATAATGTCCTCACCAGTCACACTATTATTATACATGTATATAGCGGTGACATCACAGTGCTGTACAGAGATCACTCATCCATTCCCATCAGTCTCTGCACCAGAAGAGCTCACACTCTAATGTCCTCACCAGTCACAGTATTATCAGAGAGTGTGAGCTGTTCTCGTGCAGAGACTGATGTGAATGGATGAGTGACCTCTGTACAGCGCTGTGGAATATGTCAGAGCTATATAAATATATAATAGTGTGGCTGTGGTGAGGACATTAGAGTGTAAGCTCTTCTGGCGCAGACTGATGGGAATGGATCCGTGATCTCTGTACAGTACCGAGTGTAAGCTTCTCTGCTGCAATGAGTGATGGCAATGGTTTATTGATCTCAGTACAGTGCAGGGGAATATGGCAGGTCTAGATAAATGCATACTAATGTGTGACTGTGGTGAGGACATTAGCATGTAAGCTCCTCTGGTGCATAGACTGATAGGCAGCAGAGTGGTGTAGTGGTTAGTGCCCTCTCCTTGCAGTACTGGGTCCTAGTTTCGAATCCCAGCCAAGGCACTTTCTGCATGGAGTGTGTATGTTCTCCCCGTCTCTGCATGGGCTTCCACCGGTTTCCTTTCATATCCCAAAAACAGACAGACAAGTCAATCAGCTTCCCCCTAAAATTGGCCCTAGACTACGATACATACACTACACGATACATACATAGACATAGGACTATGGTAGGGATTAGATTGTGAGCCCCTCTGAGGGACAGTTAAGTGACCAGACAAGATGCTCTGTACAGCGCTGCGTAGGATGCGGAGACAGGCTGTAAGCATGTTGGAATGATGTGGCTCTGTAAAATCTATGCAAGTTATAGGCTTGCTACATAACAGTGGTTCTGGATGTGAGCCTGGCTTAGGGCGCATTGAGATTTGCATATTTGGGCGTGATGCATCATGAGAAACCACAGACGCCCACTTAGTGGACCTGAACTCTGCACAGTACAGTAGAGGAAAACAGAAACTCAACCTGAATGTACAGTTGTGTTCAAAATTATTCAAATTGAAATTGAGTGTTTCGGCCAGTTTGACATTGATTTTGATCATTTCAGTCATCTTGTTTACAAGAGGCACTTATAAGTCAGACAAATATAACATAACATTTATAATGAAACAACCACAAATGTCTTTTCTGTGCTCACATCATTATTAGTTTTATTCAACCCCCAAGTGACATTCATTCTTAGTACAACATCATTTTCCAGTTATAACAGCTTTTAAACGTGAAGCATAGCTTGACACAAGTGTCTTGAAGCGATCTACGGGTATCTTAGCCCATTCTTCATGGGCAAAAGCCTCCAGTTCAGTCACATTCTTAGGCTTGCGTGCTGCAACTGCTTTCTTTAAGTCCCACCAGAGGTTCTCAATCAGATTTAAGTCTGGTGACTGCGATGGCCACTCCAAAATGTTCCAGCCTTTAATCTGCAACCATGCTCTAGCGGACTTGGAGGTATGCTTGGGATCATTGTCCTGTTGAAAGGTCCAATGCCTCCCAAGCCTCAGGTTTGTGACGGACTGCATCACATTTTCATCCAATATCTCCTGGTACTGAAGAGAATTCATGGTACCTTGCAAACGCTGGAGCTTCCCTGTACCTGCAGAAGCAAAACAGCCCCAAAGCATGATTGACCCCCCGCCATGCTTCACAGTAGGCAAGGTGTTCTTTTCTTCATAGGTCTAGTTCTTCCTCCTCCAAACATAGCGTTGGTCCATGGGCCCAAACAGTTCTAATTTTGTTTCATCAGTCCACAGAACACTATCCCAAAACTTTTGTGGTTTGTCCACATGACTTGGCATACTGCAGTCGACTCTTCTCTTTCTTTGGAGAAAGCAAGGGAGTGTGCCTGGGAGTTCGGGCATGGAGGCCTTAATTACGCAGTGTGCGCCTTATTGTCTGAGCTGAAACTTCAGTACCCGCATCTGACAAATCTTTTTTCAGTTCCTCAGCAGTCACATGGGAACTTTTCTCCACTTTGCGCTTCAGGTAGCGCACAGCAGTCGAAGTCAGCATCTTCTTTCTGCCACGACCAGATAGCATTTCAACAGTGCCCTTTACCTTAATTTGCGAATGATGCTTCTTATGGTGTCTCTTGGTATGTTTAACATCTTTGCAATCTTCTTATAGCCATTGCCCTTCCTGTGAAGAGAAATCACCTCTTCTCTCGTCTTCCTGGACCATTCTCTTGACTTCACCATGTTTGTAAACACACCAGTAAATGTCTAGATTCTAGAAGGAGCTGAGTATCACAGTCATTTGAAATCTGCATAATTGGTGCTTATTATGCTTGACTGCTGCTCGTTAACATCCACAGGTGTTTTCAATACCTGATCGAAAACACTTGAATGAACTTTTGTTCTTATGTTGGGGATACACGGTACGTTTCTGTACCGTGTATCGACCAGCTGATCCGGCCAGCTGATAATATACAGTTGGCCTGATCATGCCGCTCGACCCGCGCCCGCTCGATTCCCGCCGGCGGACAATGGCAGGGAATCGAGCGATGATAAAGAAGCGCCGGCGGGGACAAGCGGCAATCGATCCGCGCGGACGAGCGGGGATGCGCCGGCATCGAGCCGTTGGCTCGATCCGGCGCATAAAACGTGCCGTGTATGCCCGGCATTAAAGTGAACCTAAAGCCAGGCAAAAAAAAATGAGATGAACTCACCTAGGGCTTCCCTCAGCCCCCTGCAGCCGATCGGTGCCCTCGCAGCCCCGCTCCGATGGTCCAGGACCCGCCGGCGGTTACCTCCGGTTTGGCCGTCACCGGCCGACAGGCATGGGAACGCGAGTGATTGTTCGCGTTCCCAGCCTGTATACCGCCCCCTATGCTGCTATTGCGGCCAGGATGCCGCAATAGCAGCATAGAGCAGAGAGCAGAGAGGATGTTCTGACTTCATTTACATATACATGTGTGCATTTATACATTACCTGACCTGTGTCGCAGTGCCCGTCAGTCTTCCGAATCCACCGCTCTTCCACATCCCCATACATGCTGCCGGAGCAGGTTTAACGTCATGCTAGCGGCGTGTATAGCGGAAAAGCGGCGGACTCAACACAGGAGCAGTGCGCTCTCTCCAGAGGAAAATAGTACTGCACCTGCTCAGACTGGCTGCGGCTGGCCAAACTTACGGGACCAATACAGAAGACTGAGAAGACTGAGGACGGCGGCGTGGGAGCTATCCGTGCGGAAGGGGCTGGAGGAAGCCCCAGGTATGTATAAATCTTAATATTTTTTATCTCTGGTTTCCTTTAAGCAATACCAGTTGCCTGGCCATCCTGCTGATCCTCTGCCTCTAATACTTTTAGCCATAGACCCTGAACAAGCATGCAGATCAGATGGTTGACTGAAGTATGACTGGATTAGAGGCATGCTTGTTTCAGGCTGTGTGATTCAGACACTACTGCAGCCAAAGAGCTCAGCAGGGCTGTCATGCAACTTATAATATTGTTTAATAGAAATAAATAATGTCAGCCTCCATCTCCCTCTGGCTTCAGTTTCCCTGTGAAATGCGATGTGAGGTAGACCGTCTTGCTGTGGCTCTGTGCTGGGGAAGTGGCAGCTCCTGAATCCAGTCAGCAGAAACTCTCTCTGGACAAGGTGTTGATTATCTGATCAGCATGAAAGAGGGGGGCTGAGCCGCCCTCGTCCGCAACTAATTCAGCTAATTTCCCATCTAAAGGCTAATTGTGCGTGTGACGAGGACACGGCCAAATCCCGGAACACTTCCTGCAGAGTCACCAGGACAATTCTCCAAAAACGCAGCAAATCCCTTAATTGCAGAGGATCATCAGATTAAGCTGAGCTCTGCGTGTGTCTCATTCTCCCCACAGAGGGGTCCGCAGACCCTCACAGACTGTTTACAATGAGGTGGTGGGAAGCTCAGGGTCTGCAGACCACCTCTTCTCAGGAATGTTGTCTGAAGAGTCTCCCACCAGAGAGAGAAGTTCTCAAACACTTCCCCAGCTCCATCTCTCATCTGTGTCCTCCTGCCTCAGGCCCCTAATGAAAACACCAGGGTGAGAGAGGAGATGATGTGCACCTCCCTCCCACTTCCCAAAGCCAATTTCAGGTGGTACTGTGTGGGTAAAGGTGCTCAATACTGCGGCCCGATCAGATCAGGATTGTCCACCGTGCAACCGAGGCAGGTGCCTGGGGCCTAGAGGGCGACAAGGGGCCCACCTGTCACCTCCTTTGACTTCTCTCCACCTCAGCTAACCAAAAGGACCACAAGCGGGTCCCTAAATCTACTACCTTGCCTAGGGACGTATGACATCTTGACCTCCGGATTCAATTTTATCAAATCGGAAGTGAATCCGTACCGGGAAATGGCTGCCAGATCGATCTTTTGATCAATTTAGATTTGAACTCCGCAAGGATTGATCGGGAATGCTGGCCAAATTTTGGTTGCAAGGGATCAATCGGGTGTATGGTGGTCGCATTCGATATTCCAACGACTGATGGACCCTCGCCCGGTGTACCCCCAAGTGCATAAGTCTCTCTCCCCCTCCCCTTAATTACCCTGTGCAGTGTTAAAGGGAAGGTCCCAGGTGATTAAAAAACAAACATCTACTTGGCAGCCATCCTGTGCCCTCGCCACAGCTCCGGTGGCTCCCGGTCCCCTCCAGTGCAGATGCCGACCTTGCCAGGTCAGCATCTACTGCGCTTCAGCGTGTGGCTCACGGAGTTGTGCTGTTGTCATCCGGGCTGTGCTGCACAGGCGCAATACTACCGCAGAGTACAGTCTGCATGATGTCAGCAGAGAACCGTGAGCCACACGCAGTAGACCTCTTGTGCCGGAGGGGACCTCGGAGCTGCGGCGAGGGCACAGGATGGCTGCCAGGGGCTGGAGGAAGCCCCGGGTAAGTAGATTTTAGTTTTTTAACCCCCTCGGACCTTCCCTTTAAAGTCTCACCCCTCCGCTGACACCACTGGAGTGTTCGGAGTCACCACGACATCTGTACCATGTGGTCCTGGCGAATATTGTGATGTCACTATGCGCAGAGTCACATGAAACAGTCACTCGCAGTGATGCCAAACCTGTACCGATCCATCTTTCACTTCTTCCTCTTCTATTTGAGCCTCATACCCTCACTTACCCAAACTTGTGAGGATGTGCCCCCCCCCCCAATTGGAATGATCGCACAACACCCAATTTGCACCGCACATTGGTGAACCCCCAAAAAACACCCTCAGTATAGGTAGGTAGCCAGTTATAGGTGCCCCCAGTGTTGGTAGCTAGTACAGTTGCCCCCGGTGCAGGTTAGCCAAGTACAGTTGCCCCTAGTATAGGTTGGCCAGGCACTCTCCGCTTCCTACTTTCTGCCTGGTGCTGCCCCCAGACTTCTGCCGCCCGAGGAAGTCGCCTCACTTGGCATCATGGGCGGACCAGGCCTGGGTGCGTGTGACGTCACAGGCGGCAAATGGAGAAGCAGGGAGCAGAAGACGGGTGGGCACCGCGCGGTGGCCGACATAGGACAGGTAATGTATAAATGCACACGGGGGCACATTCATACACTAGGGGGGCCGCGACAAATGTGGCGGACTCGGCCAATTTCCAAGAGATTTCATGCTGAAATCGATTGGGAATTGGCCTTCAGTGTATGGGCAGCAGACCGATCTCTCTCTAATTAGATTCAACCAGAGAGAGATTTGTCTTTTGGTCGAATCTGCCCATCATCACTACTTGTATGTCTTATGCGGGGCATACACGGCTCTTTTTTATCATCAATCGAGCCACTGATGGCTCGATTGATAATATCAGACAGATTCGATTGCCCGCCAGATCGATTTCCTGCTCGATCCCCACGGGCGGACAATAGCAGGGAATCGAGCGGCTGATAAGGAAGCGCCAGCGGGGACGAGCAGGAATCGATCCGGACGGCCGCGGCGGGAGTCGATCCGGTGGCTAAACGAGCCGCCAGATCGCATCATGTATTCCCAGCATAAAAGGTATTACCTAAACAACTTCTATTGTTATGTAAACAAATGATATTGTTATGTCAGCCCCTCCCTGGGCCAGTTTTGGTGTAAACCGGTCTAACAGTACTTAAACACTCTGCAAAGTCTTTTTCTTTGGCAAGGTATATGCGAATATCCAAAGTTCTGTTATAAATGCAGGCTCTGTGGGCGGGGCTTCTTCTGATCTGCACATCAGCCTACTGCTCAGGCTGGAAGGGGGCAGGGAAAAGGCGTCAGACAGGTTTGGGCACCACCATAGGCACCCATGTTAATAGCTGCAATTAGTGGCTGCAACATGAAAATTGGGCACCAGTGGAAAAAAAAAAATAGCGGGCAGCTATAAAAACGGTGCTTGCCATTTGTTGCTATTTTTTGGGGCACAGCCGGGACCCGAATTTACTTTACTTACCTGTAATCCGTTTTAGCTAACGACTGACTTACGAATGGTACAAAAATGGCACCCCCAAATTTTTTTGTTTTTTTTGCAATAGACCTTATAGTTTTTGTGAAAATCAATTTTAAAAAAAATTCAAAGAAAAATGGCTTTTAAACTCAGTAAAATGAGATTTTGAAGTGCTACACTATACTATATAGAGAGTTGCAAGGTCTGCATACACATTTTAAACATCAGATCCTGCCCTGGATAAAGGGACACAGAAGGAGGCACAAAGGAGGGCAGGGATCAGAGGTGGAACAGAGGGACACAGTGGGAAGGTGCCACAGAGGGAACAGGAACAGAGGTGACATTGGGGGGCAGAGGGGGACAATGAAGGCAGAGGGGAACAGAGGTGACACAGAGGGGGACATTGGAGGCAAAGGTGGAGACAGAGGAGATACAGGGGACAGAGATCACACAGTGTTCCGACTTAACGTGAACCCGAGGTGAGATATAGAGGCTGCCATATTTATTTCCTTTTAAGCAATACCAGTTACCAGGCTATGCTGCTGATCCTTTGCCTGTAATACGTTCGGCCATAGACCCTGAACAGCAGACAGGTGTTTCTGCTAACATTGTCCGAACTTACAAGATTAGCTGCATGCTTGTTTCTGGTGTTAGAGCTGGTTTACATTAGGTCTGGAAACTTATCCGTGGCTCAGTTTTTTAGCCCCGATTAAAAACGGAGCCACGGATAGCAATGTTAAAACTAGCAGCCATCTTCACCCAAGAAAAAAACGGATCCGTCTGCGTGTGCGGGGACCCGTTTTCAAAACCTGAACAGAAGGTCCGGAACTGCTGCATTTTCACGCAACGGATCTGGACCCTGATACACGCAGGGGTAGTGGCAGGCAATGGGAAAACGGATTTCCCTCTACACAGGCAAAGGGCCCGCCATGCTGGAGGGTGATAGCAGCCAGGAGAGGGGTGACAGCAGTCGGTGGGGAGGTTGCTATGCGGTGAGCTTACGTTCTTTACTTCCTCACTTCCTGCAATGCCGCCCTCCGAAGTATAGACGGAGGCATTGCCGGTGGTGACGCAGCGAGCGAAGGAACTGAAGGTAAGCTCCCGCTTACGTCCTGGTTTCATGGGAGCACAGAAAGGGTTAACCCCCTGTTTACATATAGCCTGTCTGAATGGCACAGATCAGACAGAGCTGACCGCGCAAATTACAGTGAAGGAGAATTAGACAGGCTGTTACCTCTACATACAAACAGCCTCGGCCAGGCAATGTCTTCCGAGGGAGTGGTAGTCCAGTCTGGAGAGAGAGAGTGTTACCTGACCATGCACAGGTAGTCCCCGACTTACGGACGACCCGCCGATACGAACGCCATGGATTCTGTGTTTCCATGGGAACAAGTCAAAAAAATTTTTTCGAATTGGACTTGTAGTTTTTGAGAACTTTGATTTTAAAAAATGCAAAGAAAAAATGGCTTTTAAACTTGTATAAGCAGGTACAGAGGACAGAGGTGACACAGAAGGGGACACTGGAGGCACATGGGAGGTACAGGGGAAAGAGATGGCACTATGTTCCGACTTAAGAACAGATTCAGGTTAAGAACGAACCTACAGTCCCCAATCTCGTTCGTTAACCGGGGACTACCTATATTCTTTAAAGCGAACCTGAACTCAGAACTTCCTCTCGGTTCTAACAGATACGCAACAGCATAATGACCTCTAAAGGGAACCTACACTGAGAGGGATATGGATGTTCCCATTTAAACAATACCAGTTGCTTGGCAGTCCTGCTGATCTCTTTGGCTGCAGTAGTGGCTGAATCACACACCTGAAACAAGCATGCAGCTAATCCAGTCTGACTTCAGTCTGAGCACCTGAACTGCATGCTTGTTCAGGGGCTGTGGCTAAAAGTATTAGAGACACAGGATCATCAGGAGAGTCAGGCAACTGGTATTATTTTAAAAGGAAAAATCCAAATCCTTCTCAGTTTAGGTTCCCTTTAAAGAAAAACATTTCTGTGTTACAGCTGATACAAATGCTAAAATAAATCTGCAGTTTCCACTTCCCGATTTCATGGAAACAGACATATTGTTAACATCCTGTGCTTTTAAATGAGCTTATCTGCCATCTTTGC
>NC_090655.1:31019864-31022364 GCF_040937935.1 Hyperolius riggenbachi | reverse complement strand
AGTCAGTCACACACACACACACACACAGTCACACACACACACAGTCACACTCACACACAGTCACACACACACACAGTCACACTCACACACAGTCACACACACACACAGTCACTCACACACACAGTCACTCACACACACAGTCACTCACACACACAGTCACTCACACACACACACAGACACCAGTCACACACAGTCACACACACACACACACACACAGTCACACACACAGACACACAGTCACACACACACACAGTCACACACACAGACACACACACACACACACACACACACACACACACACACACACACACACAGTCTCACACACAGTCTCACACACAGTCTCACACACAGTCACACACACACACAGTCACACACACACACAGTCACACACACAGTCTCACAGTCACACACACAGTCTCACACACACACAGTCTTACACACACACAGTCTCACACACACACACACACACACACACACACACACACACACACACACACACACACACTGCCCACACGCACACACACACACTCACACAGTCTCACACACACACACACACACACTCGCACAGTCTCACACACACACACACACACACACACACACACACACACACACACACACACACACACACATTCCCACACACAGTCACACACGCACACACTCACACAGTCACACACACACACACACAGTCACACACAGTCACACACACACACACACACACAGAGACACACAGTCACACACACACACACACAGTCACTCACACACACACAGTCACTCACACACACACAGTCACTCACACACAGTCTCACACACACACACAGTCACTCACACACACAGTCACTCACACACACACAGTCACTCACACACACAGTCACTCACACACACACAGTAACTCACACACACAGTCACACACACACACACAGTCACTCACACACAGACACACACACACACACAGTCACACACACACACAGTCTCACACACACACAGTCTCACACACAGTCACACACACACACACACAGTCACACACACACACAGTCACACACACACACACAGTCACACACACACACACAGTCACACACACACACACAGTCACACACACACAGTCACACACACACACACAGTCACACACACACACACAGTCACACACACACACACACACACAGTCACACACACACACACACACACACACACACACACACAGACACACGTGCACACACACACAGACACGCGCACACACACACACACACACACACACACAGTCACACGTGCACACACACACAGACACACGTGCACACGCACACACACACACACAGACACACGTGCGCACACACAGTCACACACACACGTGCACACACACAGTCACACACACACACACGTGCACACACACAGTCACACACACACACGTGCACACACACAGTCACACACACACACACACGCGCGCGCACACACACACAGTCACGCACGCACGCGCCCACACACACACACACACACACACACAGTCACGCACACACACGCACACTCACACACACACACTCACACAGACACACTCACACAGACACACTCACACAGACACACTCACACAGACACACACACACAGACACACTCACACAGACACACTCACACAGACACACTCACACAGACACACTCACACAGACACACACACACAGACACACACAGACACACACACACACACACACACACACAGTCACACACACACACACTGCCCACACACACACACACTGCCCACACACACACTGCACACGCACACACTCACACACACTTACACAGTCACGCACACACACAGTCACACACTCACACACTCACACACACACACACAGTCACACACACACACACACACACACACACACACACACACACACACACACACACAGTCACGCACACACACACACACACACAGTCACGCACACACACACACACACAGTCACACGCACACACACACACACAGTCACGCACACACACACACACACACACAGTCACGCACACACACACACACAGTCACACACACACACACACACAGTCACACACACACACACACACAGTCACACACACACACACACAAAGTCACACACACACACACACACACAGTCACACACACACACACACACACACACACAGTCACACACACACACACACACAGTCACACACACACAAACACACAGTCACACACACACAGTCTCACACACACAGTCTCACACACACACACAGTCTCACACACACACACAGTCTCACACACACACACACACACACACACACACACACACACACACACACACACACACACACACACACACACAGTCACACACAGTCACACACACACACACACACACACAGTCTCACACACAGACACACAGTTACACACAGTCACACACACACACACAGTCACACACACACACAGTCACACACACACACACACAGTCACACACACACACACAGTCACACACACACACAGTCACACACACACACAGTCACACACACACACACA